>NW_027443983.1:0-31304 GCF_048569485.1 Anomaloglossus baeobatrachus | reverse complement strand
CCTCGCTGTGTTTCTAAAAGAACCAAGATGAACAAGTCATGGCTCTCAGAGGACTTTTCTTCCCCTGGGTCAGCCAGGGGAGGTGAAAGGCACGCGTATTTTTGAGAGTGCTTCATGCAAAGCATCTTTTTCTTTTTCAAAAGGGGGGTCAACCGATGCCAGTCAAGTGGGGTGTGTGTGGCCCAGTTAGTGGAAACGAGGGAGACTGTGGTTGGAGTCCCCTCGCTGTGTTTCTAAAAGAACCAAGATGAACAAGTCATGGCTCTCAGAGGACTTTTCTTCCCCTGGGTCAGCCAGGGGACGGGAAAGGCACGCGTATTTTTGAGAGTGCTTCATGCAAAGCATCTTTTTCTTTTTCAAAAGGGGGGTCAACCGATGCCAGTCAAGTGGGGTGTGTGTGGCCCAGTTAGTGGAAACGAGGGAGACTGTGGTTGGAGTCCCCTCGCTGTGTTTCTAAAAGAACCAAGATGAACAAGTCATGGCTCTCAGAGGACTTTTCTTCCCCTGGGTCAGCCAGGGGGGGGAAAGGCACGCGTATTTTTGAGAGTGCTTCATGCAAAGCATCTTTTTCTTTTTCAAAAGGGGGGTCAACCGATGCCAGTCAAGTGGGGTGTGTGTGGCCCAGTTAGTGGAAACGAGGGAGACTGTGGTTGGAGTCCCCTCGCTGTGTTTCTAAAAGGACCAAGATGAACAAGTCATGGCTCTCAGAGGACTTTTCTTCCCCTGGGTCAGCCAGGGGACGGGAAAGGCACGCGTATTTTTGAGAGTGCTTCATGCAAAGCATCTTTTTCTTTTTCAAAAGGGGGGTCTACCGATGCCAGTCAAGTAGGGTGTGTGTGGCCCAGTTAGTGGAAACGAGGGAGACTGTGGTTGGAGTCCCCTCGCTGTGTTTCTAAAAGAACCAAGATGAACAAGTCATGGCTCTCAGAGGACTTTTCTTCCCCTGGGTCAGCCAGGGGACGGGAAAGGCACGCGTATTTTTGAGAGTGCTTCATGCAAAGCATCTTTTTCTTTTTCAAAAGGGGGGTCAACCGATGCCAGTCAAGTGGGGTGTGTGTGGCCCAGTTAGTGGAAACGAGGGAGACTGTGGTTGGAGTCCCCTCGCTGTGTTTCTAAAAGAACCAAGATGAACAAGTCATGGCTCTCAGAGGACTTTTCTTCCCCTGGGTCAGCCAGGGGACGGGAAAGGCACGCGTATTTTTGAGAGTGCTTCATGCAAAGCATCTTTTTCTTTTTCAAAAGGGGGGTCAACCGATGCCAGTCAAGTGGGGTGTGTGTGGCCCAGTTAGTGGAAACGAGGGAGACTGTGGTTGGAGTCCCCTCGCTGTGTTTCTAAAAGAACCAAGATGAACAAGTCATGGCTCTCAGAGGACTTTTCTTCCCCTGGGTCAGCCAGGGGGGGGGAAAGGCACGCGTATTTTTGAGAGTGCTTCATGCAAAGCATCTTTTTCTTTTTCAAAAGGGGGGTCAACCAATGCCAGTCAAGTGGGGTGTGTGTGGCCCAGTTAGTGGAAACGAGGGAGACTGTGGTTGGAGTCCCCTCGCTGTGTTTCTAAAAGAACCAAGATGAACAAGTCATGGCTCTCAGAGGACTTTTCTTCCCCTGGGTCAGCCAGGGGACGGGAAAGGCACGCGTATTTTTGAGAGTGCTTCATGCAAAGCATCTTTTTCTTTTTTAAAAGGGGGGTCAACCGATGCCAGTCAAGTGGGGTGTGTGTGGCCCAGTTAGTGGAAACGAGGGAGACTGTGGTTGGAGTCCCCTCGCTGTGTTTTACATGCTTTTAGAAGGGCATGACATGGCTTGGAGGTTGACTTTCAGCATCTGCAAACTGTTGGCTACCAAAATGCTGCCTTTCCAACACCTGTGGTTATAGACAATGAGGAACATACTGATGAAGATGAGACGCAGATACCCGATTGGGATGACAACTTAAATATTCGGTCAGGGCAAGAAGAGGCTCGGTCTGAGGGGGAGGGGAGTGCAAACACAACAATTGATGATGAAGTTCTAGATCCCACCTACTGTCAACCCACAGTCAGACACTCGAGGAGGTCAACAGAGGCGGTAGAGGAGGATGCAACCGACGACGAAGTTACCTTGCGCCTTCCTGGACAGAGTCGGAGCACTGGTAGCACGTCTACAACTGCATCCTCAGCCACCACTCTGCCTCTGAGCATTATTCGGGGTGGATCAACAGGTCGCATGGCCTCTAAGCCTTGCCTAGCCTGGTCCTTTTTTGACATAGAAAAAGATCGCCTAAATTATGTGATCTGTAAAATTTGTCATGGTTCTCTTAGTAGAGGTCAAAACCTCAGCAGTTTGACAACTTCTTCCATGAATCGTCACATGAATAAATATCATATGGCCCGGTGGGAAGCTCACCGTGCTGCAATGCGGCCTAGCGGAGCGAACCATCCACCGCCTGCCCCTTCCAGTGCATCCGCGCGCTCGTCATCTTCTAGGACTGTGGGGACAGCTGTCACACCTGTTTTTCCACCCACAACTTCCACCACTGTAACCGCAACAGGCAGTTTGCTTGGTAGGTCGTCAGTTGGTTTGGAAGGGGAAACAAGTGAGTGTGTACAGCTCTCTCAGACATCGATAGCACCAACGTTGGATGAAGGCAACATCATGTCTCCGCCTGCACTTTCCTCACAAACCTGCATTTTTCCAGGGACACCCTACTCAACACCGTCTACACACAGCAGCCAGATCTCTGTCCCTCAGATGTGGTCAAATAAAAGGCCACTTCCTGCGACCCATGACAAAGCTAAGAGGTTGACTCTATCCCTCTGTAAGCTGTTGGCTACCGAAATGCTGCCTTTCCGCCTAGTGGACACACAGGATTTTAGAGACCTTATGTCTGTCGCTGTGATCCAGTACAAGATGCCCAATCACCACTGCTTCTCCAAGAAAAGCATGCCCGCGCTACACCAGCATGTCGCACACAACATCACCACTTCCTTGAGAAACTCTGTGTGCGACAGGGTGCATTTCAACACAGATACTTGGACCAGTAAGCATAGACAGGGTCATTACATGTCACTGACTGGGCACTGGCAAACTATGGTGAGAGATGGAGAAGGGTCTGCTGTCCAAGTCTTGCCGTCCCCACGAGTTGTTTCAATCCTTCTTCTGTATGTAGAAGTTAATACACTGCTTCTGCCTCTTCAACCTCGTGTGGGTCCTCCACCTTGGCGCAAACCCTGTGTGGTCAGGCCACCCTTCCTTGTAACTGCGCACAAGGACTACCACACACCTCCTTACTATGCTGGCAGCAGAGCTCAATGCCATCAGGCGGTCAAAGTTTTACTTTGAAATGTATGGGAAATGTGAGTCACACCGCTGAGAAGTTGTGGACGGTTAGCTCTGGATACCGAGTTTCATCAATGGTTGTCTCCACTCAACCAGCAGCCAGGGAAGGCCGGGTGCGACAATGATGCAAACATGGGTGCGGCCCTTCGCTGTGACAATGTGACACACATGGCTTGTGTGGTTCACGTGTTGAACCTGGTTGTCCAGCAATTTTTAAAGCACTATCCTGGCCCACATGGCCTTCTGCAGAGAGCACGGTGTAACGCCTTCCTTGATCCACACACTCAGATGGGCTGTTAATGATAGGCTAGAGGGAAGCCACTCACCAAGCAGGACCCCTAGAACCCTGAAACCCTTTAACCCCTATACAGGGATTAGGAATTGCACAGGGCCCAAGGTGATTAATACCTGTGGAAGGCTGCAGTTCCAGAGAATAGTAGTCAGGCAGGGTCAAAACATTAATTGAGGAACAGGAACAGAATGGGACGGCCAGGACTTAATCAGAAAACAAGCAGAGGTGAAATGCGGATCGGCCAACAAGGTACATAAACAGCAAGCAGGAAAAGTAGTCAGGTAACAAGCACACAAAATCATAAAACTGAACTGGGGGTAAAAGTAACCAGAGGTCATAGCTATGTCTGGCAGTGGTCTGCAGACAGGATGGGCATAAAAAAGGGTGTGGTGTCTTCCCATTGGTTGTAGCTGAATGATGGTATTTCATCTGTGAGATACCCACCAGCTACATTCAGCCAGAGATTCTGCATCTGTCAAGGTAATGCAGCCCAGTGGGTGAGCATAACCTGCGTCCACCTGCGCCGCTGGCATCGACTCCTCTCCCATCATCAGCACTATTCATGAAAGGAACACGTTGTCACCTGGCGACCGGAGTACAAATTGACGGAGCGGACTCCGTTGGTGACTTAACAGCCGTGTGCGGCAATGATGCAAACCTGGCTGCGGGCCATCGTCAGGGCAATGTGACACACGTGCCTTGTATGGCTCACGTGTTGAACCTAATTCTCCAGCAATTTTTAAAACACCATCCCGGCCTACATGGCCTTGTGCAGCGTGCACGCTCGCTATGTGCTCACTTCCATCGTGCGCACACAGCAGCTCAACAACTTTCGTCGCTACAGAAGTCTTTAGGTCTGGTGGTTAAACGCCTGAAATGCGATGTGCCCACACGCAGGAATTTGAATCTGCACATGTTGCAGCGTTTGTGGCAGCACCGCCGAACCCTGCTGCAATACGTTATGACATATAGCCTGGGATAACTTGATCCAGAGGTGGTGCAGATCACGCTACTGGAGTGGTGTCAGATCAAGGACCTATGCACCCTGCTACACAGTTTACAAATGTCGACGAAGATGTTTAGCACTGGCAATGTCATTCTCAGCGTGACAATTCTGGTCATCTACATGATGGAGCGCACTGTAATTATTATTCGGAGTCAGGTGTTGGGACAAGAGGAAGGGGAGGAAGTACAGGAAAAGTCATATGCGGAAGGGATAACAAGATCTACGAGGTCCAGATGGTCAGCGGCACCTATGCGGCAGTCATGGTGAGGGAGAGGGATTAACAAGGGCGCATAGTATCAGCAAAAAGTGTTGAGGAAGGTGCAGGAGCCCATGAAGAAATGGAGGACGAACTGGCGATGGGCATGGAAGACTCAGCAGATGAGTGAGAGCTTGCTCACATTTCGGTTGTGCGAGGTTGTGGGGAGAGGGCAGAGGAAGGAGGCACGATTCTCACCTCTCTGCCACCAACACACCAAGGACTTGGTCCTCCTGGATGCACAAGACACATGACCGGCTTCTTGCTGCACTACCTACAACATGACCCTCGGATTGTACGAATTCAAAGTAATCCAGAATACTGGGTTGCCACACTGTTAGATCCCCGGTACAAGACAAAATTTGGCAAAATAATTCCTGCCATAGAAATGGACGCACGTATACAGGAGTATCTGCAGAATGTGGTACGCAATCTTAGATCTACTTTTCCACTAAACACCAGTGCTGCACAGAGTGAATCTCAACGCTTTGTCATGAATAGGAGGAAAGGTCTTTTACTTGTCCACATCGGAGGGACCGAGGGATGGCTGCTGTGCTGAGATGGCGTTGAGTACGGTGTCCCTGCAGAGTTGCACTTTTGGTCATATACCAAAATGAGTTGAAAAAGGACAGATGCTGGTGGAAAGGGGAACAGGTGTGTTGGAAAGGGGAAAAAAGTTTTGGTCCGTGGATTTGGTGGTTAAGCAACAGTAAATTTGCTGAAGAAACACCATCTGTTACGGTGGGACTGGCAGATTTGGATAAAGTGGTATATACTATGTTACCGCTATATAACGAAAATTAATAAGAAAAGAAAGAGAAAGGTATATATCCCCATCAGCAGTCAGTGTCCACCGTGCTCCCAGTTGGAAAAGGAGAGGTTGGCAACTGGAAGGTTTGGTGGAGGATACAGAGCTGTGTGGCTATGAAACTAATAGTAGCCTGAACCGAGTTAGACGCCATTCGGATCTGGAGACTGTGAGCCCTGTTAGCGTCACAGGGTCCACATGCCCACCCAGCCCAGGAACTCCCTGTTAACAACACAGGGGCCATTGAGTACGCTGACCGTGTGCGTAGGGGCACACCTGTGGACAGCAGGCGCATCAGGAGCAGCAGGCCTGTTAATGCCACTGGGCTGCACAAGCAGGACTGGTAGGACAGGAGCTGGTCTTAACCGTTCTGCGTTACCAACTGTGGTGGTGGCCTGCATCGACACCATATCCCTGCCTACCTCTGGCCTAAAGCCGCAATGGGTTCAACACATGGAGGTGTGCTCTTTCGGAGCATAATAGAAGACTGCGCACCTCCTTGTTGGCTCCAGCCCCTTTTATAACCTGGGTCCGCCCCAAACCAGGGTGAACCACAATGCACCTCCTGGAGACAAAAGTAGAGTGACACGTCATGAGTGGCATAACTAGCGTCCTATTTGGAACCGCAACTTCAATGATGACCTCATGGCTGCCATGACCCAAACACCTCACCAGTCATCGTCTGACCATCAATAATGCGGTGAAAAGTCATAGGGGTGGGCCTCTGCAAGCCATTTGGGAGGACACCTGATGCCCTGTGGTCTATATGTGCCCCCCCACATCAGGGGCAGGGCCAAAGAGTTCATTACTGGAACTAGTCTCTGATGCAGTAAGTGCCTGAGCATGCTCAGTAGCATGAAATACAGTCTCTGAAAAAAGACTATCAGCTTTAGCATGGTGTCTAGGCACAAAACAGGACTTAGACCCGGCACGGAATGCAAGCACCTGTGCAAAGAGGCTTTTCACACTTAGTGTGGGAGCATGCGCTGTATCCCGAAATGAAGACTTAGCGTCAGGAATAACACAGTCAGGCTGAGCATACTCACTAGGCGAAACACTGTAATTAGGCTGCAGCTGGGGTAAATCGGCACACGCATGCGCACTAGCTGCCTCTCCACACTTGGACGTGGAGGGGAAATTGCTCTTGGAGATGCTGTCTATGAACAGAAGGAAAAGCTAAAGGAAGCCTGACTTTCTATCCCTCCGAATTATCAAATGCAGCAATGAATTCCATGAGTTTGCTATAACATTAGCGTAGCAAAATGTGCATGAGGGTGTCATGTAGAGGTGCTATAAATAGCTTGTCACCAGTGGGGCACTAATGGAATACAACAGCCAGTTCTATGATGCCAATAAATGGCAGTATTTTTTGCTATCATTATAGCTTATTAAAAACAGAGCAGGAGGGTGTCATGCAGAGGTGCTAGAAATAGCTTGGCACCAGTGGGGCACTAATGGAATACAACAGCCAGTTCTATGATGCCACTAAATGGCAGTATTTTTTGCTATCATTATAGCTTATTAAAAACAGAGCAGGAGGGTGTCATGCAGAGGTGCTGCACATAGATTTGCACTAGTGTGACTAGACAAAAGTCCAATAGCCACGTTTAGGATGCCACTAGGTACACTGACTGTTTGCTAGCATAATGGCTTAGTTAAAAAGAGTTTTAGTGTGCAATGCAGGCAGACGTGCTGCAAATATCTTTACAATAGTGTGAATAGACAAAAGTCCAATAGCCACGTTTAGGATGCCATTAGGTACACTGACTGTTTGCTAGCATAATGGCTTAGTTAAAAAGATTTTGAGTGTGCAATGCAGGCAGACGTGCTGCAAATATCTTTACAATAGTGTGAATAGACAAAAGTACAATAGCCACGTTTAGGATGCCACTAGGTACACTGACTGTTTGCTAGTATAATGGCTTAGTTAAAAAAAGTTGGAGTGTGCAATGCAGGCAGACGTGCTGCAAATATCTTTACAATAGTGTGAATAGACAAAAGTACAATAGCCACGTTTAGGATGTCACTAGGTACACTGACTGTTTGCTAGCATAATGGCTTAGTTAAAAAGAGTTTGAGTGTGCAATGCAGGCAGACGTGCTGCAAATATCTTTACAATAGTGTGATAAGACAAAAGTACAATAGCCACGTTTAGGATGCCACTAGGTACACTGACTGTTTGCTAGCATAATGGCTTAGTTAAAAAGAGTTTGAGTGTGCAATGCAGGCAGACGTGCTGCAAATATCTTTACAATAGTGTGAATAGACAAAAGTACAATAGCCACGTTTAGGATGCCACTAGGTACACTGACTGTTTGCTAGCATAATGGCTTAGTTAAAAAGAGTTTGAGTGTGCAATGCAGGCAGACGTGCTGCAAATATCTTTACAATAGTGTGAATAGACAAAAGTACAATAGCCACGTTTAGGATGCCACTAGGTACACTGACTGTTTGCTAGTATAATGGCTTAGTTAAAAAAAGTTGGAGTGTGCAATGCAGGCAGACGTGCTGCAAATATCTTTACAATAGTGTGAATAGACAAAAGTACAATAGCCACGTTTAGGATGCCACTAGGTACACTGACTGTTTGCTAGCATAATGGCTTAGTTAAAAAGAGTTTGAGTGTGCAATGCAGGCAGACGTGCTGCAAATATCTTTACAATAGTGTGAATAGACAAAAGTACAATAGCCACGTTTAGGATGCCACTAGGTACACTGACTGTTTGCTAGCATAATGGCTTAGTTAAAAAGAGTTTGAGTGTGCAATGCAGGCAGACGTGTTGCAAATATCTTTACAATAGTGTGAATAGACAAAAGTACAATAGCCACGTTTAGGATGCCACTAGGTACACTGACTGTTTGCTAGCATAATGGCTTAGTTAAAAAGAGTTTGAGTGTGCAATGCAGGCAGACGTGCTGCAAATATCTTTACAATAGTGTGAATAGACAAAAGTACAATAGCCACGTTTAGGATGCCACTAGGTACACTGACTGTTTGCTAGTATAATGGCTTAGTTAAAAAAAGTTGGAGTGTGCAATGCAGGCAGACGTGCTGCAAATATCTTTACAATAGTGTGAATAGACAAAAGTCCAATAGCCACGTTTAGGATGCCACTAGATACACTGACTGTGTGCTAGCATATTGGCTTAGTTAAAAAGAGTTTGAGTGTGCAATGCAGGCAGACGTGCTGCAAATATCTTTACAATAGTGTGAATAGACAAAAGTACAATAGCCACGTTTAGGATGCCACTAGGTACACGGACTGTTTGCTAGTATAATGGCTTAGTTAAAAAAAGTTGGAGTGTGCAATGCAGGCAGACGTGCTGCAAATATCTTTACAATAGTGTGAATAGACAAAAGTCCAATAGCCACGTTTAGGATGCCACTAGGTACACTGAGTGTTTGCTAGTATAATGGCTTAGTTAAAAAGAGTTTGAGTGTGCAATGCAGGCAGACGTGATGCAAATATCTTTACAATAGTGTGAATAGACAAAAGTACAATAGCCACGTTTAGGATGCCACTAGGTACACTGACTGTTTGCTAGCATAATGGCTTAGTTAAAAAGAGTTTGAGTGTGCAATGCAGGCAGACGTGCTGCAAATATCTTTACAATAGTGTGATAAGACAAAAGTACAATAGCCACGTTTAGGATGCCACTAGGTACACTGACTGTTTGCTAGCATAATGGCTTAGTTAAAAAGAGTTTGAGTGTGCAATGCAGGCAGACGTGCTGCAAATATCTTTACAATAGTGTGAACAGACAAAAGTACAATAGCCACGTTTAGGATGCCACTAGGTACACTGACTGTTTGCTAGCATAATGGCTTAGTTAAAAAGAGTTTGAGTGTGCAATGCAGGCAGACGTGCTGCAAATATCTTTACAATAGTGTGAATAGACAAAAGTACAATAGCCACGTTTAGGATGCCACTAGGTACACTGACTGTTTGCTAGTATAATGGCTTAGTTAAAAAAAGTTGGAGTGTGCAATGCAGGCAGACGTGCTGCAAATATCTTTACAATAGTGTGAATAGACAAAAGTACAATAGCCACGTTTAGGATGCCACTAGGTACACTGACTGTTTGCTAGCATAATGGCTTAGTTAAAAAGAGTTTGAGTGTGCAATGCAGGCAGACGTGCTGCAAATATCTTTACAATAGTGTGAATAGACAAAAGTACAATAGCCACGTTTAGGATGCCACTAGGTACACTGACTGTTTGCTAGCATAATGGCTTAGTTAAAAAGAGTTTGAGTGTGCAATGCAGGCAGACGTGCTGCAAATATCTTTACAATAGTGTGAATAGACAAAAGTACAATAGCCACGTTTAGGATGCCACTAGGTACACTGACTGTTTGCTAGTATAATGGCTTAGTTAAAAAAAGTTGGAGTGTGCAATGCAGGCAGACGTGCTGCAAATATCTTTACAATAGTGTGAATAGACAAAAGTACAATAGCCACGTTTAGGATGCCACTAGGTACACTGACTGTTTGCTAGCATAATGGCTTAGTTAAAAAGAGTTTGAGTGTGCAATGCAGGCAGACGTGCTGCAAATATCTTTACAATAGTGTGAATAGACAAAAGTACAATAGCCACGTTTAGGATGCCACTAGGTACACTGACTGTTTGCTAGCATAATGGCTTAGTTAAAAAGAGTTTGAGTGTGCAATGCAGGCAGACGTGTTGCAAATATCTTTACAATAGTGTGAATAGACAAAAGTACAATAGCCACGTTTAGGATGCCACTAGGTACACTGACTGTTTGCTAGCATAATGGCTTAGTTAAAAAGAGTTTGAGTGTGCAATGCAGGCAGACGTGCTGCAAATATCTTTACAATAGTGTGAATAGACAAAAGTACAATAGCCACGTTTAGGATGCCACTAGGTACACTGACTGTTTGCTAGTATAATGGCTTAGTTAAAAAAAGTTGGAGTGTGCAATGCAGGCAGACGTGCTGCAAATATCTTTACAATAGTGTGAATAGACAAAAGTCCAATAGCCACGTTTAGGATGCCACTAGATACACTGACTGTGTGCTAGCATATTGGCTTAGTTAAAAAGAGTTTGAGTGTGCAATGCAGGCAGACGTGCTGCAAATATCTTTACAATAGTGTGAATAGACAAAAGTACAATAGCCACGTTTAGGATGCCACTAGGTACACGGACTGTTTGCTAGTATAATGGCTTAGTTAAAAAAAGTTGGAGTGTGCAATGCAGGCAGACGTGCTGCAAATATCTTTACAATAGTGTGAATAGACAAAAGTCCAATAGCCACGTTTAGGATGCCACTAGGTACACTGAGTGTTTGCTAGTATAATGGCTTAGTTAAAAAGAGTTTGAGTGTGCAATGCAGGCAGACGTGATGCAAATATCTTTACAATAGTGTGAATAGACAAAAGTACAATAGCCACGTTTAGGATGCCACTAGGTACACTGACTGTTTGCTAGCATAATGGCTTAGTTAAAAAGAGTTTGAGTGTGCAATGCAGGCAGACGTGCTGCAAATATCTTTACAATAGTGTGATAAGACAAAAGTACAATAGCCACGTTTAGGATGCCACTAGGTACACTGACTGTTTGCTAGCATAATGGCTTAGTTAAAAAGAGTTTGAGTGTGCAATGCAGGCAGACGTGCTGCAAATATCTTTACAATAGTGTGAACAGACAAAAGTACAATAGCCACGTTTAGGATGCCACTAGGTACACTGACTGTTTGCTAGCATAATGGCTTAGTTAAAAAGAGTTTGAGTGTGCAATGCAGGCAGACGTGCTGCAAATATCTTTACAATAGTGTGAATAGACAAAAGTACAATAGCCACGTTTAGGATGCCACTAGGTACACTGACTGTTTGCTAGTATAATGGCTTAGTTAAAAAAAGTTGGAGTGTGCAATGCAGGCAGACGTGCTGCAAATATCTTTACAATAGTGTGAATAGACAAAAGTACAATAGCCACGTTTAGGATGCCACTAGGTACACTGACTGTTTGCTAGCATAATGGCTTAGTTAAAAAGAGTTTGAGTGTGCAATGCAGGCAGACGTGCTGCAAATATCTTTACAATAGTGTGAATAGACAAAAGTACAATAGCCACGTTTAGGATGCCACTAGGTACACTGACTGTTTGCTAGTATAATGGCTTAGTTAAAAAAAGTTGGAGTGTGCAATGCAGGCAGACGTGCTGCAAATATCTTTACAATAGTGTGAATAGACAAAAGTCCAATAGCCACGTTTAGGATGCCACTAGGTACACTGAGTGTTTGCTAGTATAATGGCTTAGTTAAAAAGAGTTTGAGTGTGCAATGCAGGCAGACGTGATGCAAATATCTTTACAATAGTGTGACTAGACAAAAGTACAATAGCCACGTTTAGGATGCCACTAGGTACACTGACTGTTTGCTAGTATAATGGCTTAGTTAAAAAAAGTTGGAGTGTGCAATGCAGGCAGACGTGCTGCAAATATCTTTACAATAGTGTGAATAGACAAAAGTACAATAGCCACTTCTTGTATGCCACTAGGTACACTGACTGTTTGCTAGTATAATGGCTTAGTTAAAAAGAGTTGGAGTGTGCAATGCAGGCAGACGTGCTGCAAATATCTTTACAATAGTGTGAATAGACAAAAGTACAATAGCCACGTTTAGGATGCCACTAGGTACACTGACTGTTTGCTAGTATAATGGCTTAGTTAAAAAGAGTTGGAGTGTGCAATGCAGGCAGACGTGCTGCAAATATCTTTACAATAGTGTGAATAGACAAAAGTACAATTGCCCCGTTTAGGATGCCACTAGGTACACTGACTGTTTGCTAGTATAATGGCTTAGTTAAAAAAAAGTTGGAATGTGCAATGCAGGCAGACGTGCTGCAAATATCTTTACAATAGTGTGAATAGACAAAAGTACAATAGCCACTTCTTGTATGCCACTAGGTACACTGACTGTTTGCTAGTATAATGGCTTAGTTAAAAAGAGTTGGAGTGTGCAATGCAGGCAGACGTGCTGCAAATATCTTTACAATAGTGTGAATAGACAAAAGTACAATAGCCACGTTTAGGATGCCACTAGGTACACTGACTGTTTGCTAGTATAATGGCTTAGTTAAAAAGAGTTGGAGTGTGCAATGCAGGCAGACGTGATGCAAATATCTTTGCAATAGTGTGACTAGACAAAAGTCCAATAGCCACGTTTAGGATGCCACTAGGTACACTGACTGTTTGCTAGTATAATGGCTTAGTTAAAAAGAGTTGGAGTGTGCAATGCAGGCAGACGTGCTCTGCAAATGTCTTTGCACTAGTGGGACTATAGCAAAGTCCAATAGCCACGTTTAGGATGCCACTAGGTACACTGAGTGTTTGCTAGTATAATGGCTTAGTTATAATGAGTTGGAGTGTGCAGAGGACAGGAGGGTACAGTGCCAGGATTGTGGGGCTCTGGGTAGAGGAATGGAAGCCTGCCTTTCTATTCCCTGCTAATGGTGAAATGCAGCGACGAAATCCCTCACCTTGGCTACACAGACGCTGTCTCTGTTTTCAGGACCTGTCACCTATGGCTCTCTGACCCTGCCGGTTTGAGCCCTTAAAAGGACTGATAGAAAGTGCTCTTCCTAAGCTGTCTAACGCTGTGTATGGAGCGCATACAGCTGTATCGGCGATAGGACTCAGGAGGACGGAGCTGCGACAGTGATGTCTGACACCAAAGACGCAGAAGAGATAATGGCGTCCTGGAGGAAAATGTCCGGTTTTATAATGCAGGGACATGTGACATGGACATCCTATCACACATGCCGTTGCTTCTCTGGCTAAAAGTCCACTTAGCTGTGTGTGTGTCTGGGATTGGCTGACATGCTGGCCCGCCCCACTACACGCGCGCGCTTTGGGAAGAAGACAAGGAAAAAAAAAAAAAAATGGCGATCGCCATTATAGAAACAGCAGTGATCTGAAGGCGCTGTTCCCGCACACTATACACTGAAATGTCATAATAGTGTGATTCACAGAGTGACTTACACTATTACAGCGGAAACCAAGCTAGGAATTAGCTGTTTTTTGCTGCTAGAACCGTTCTCGAACGTTTCTAGAACTATCGAGCTTTTGCAAAAAGCTTGAGTTCTAGTTCGATCTAGAACAGGCCCCAAAATCACTCGAGCCTAGAACTGGAGAACCTCGAACCACGAACCGCGCTCAACTCTAGTCACCACTGAGTACGGCGACCTCCAAGGGCCAATCCGATACTTTTCGAAGCTACTTGTTTCTTCTTCAGGGAGGAATTGCATTCCTGAAAGTGAACAATTTGCAACCAGCCTTAATATGGAGCCCTCCTGATCTGTACCTCCGGTTATGTGTGGTCACAGTGAGTATTTCCTTTTTTTGAGATATATAGGTGTTTACTTTGATACACCTCTCCAAGGTGCTCCACTGTTTGTTAATTCATTCAATTTGTGTTTGATCCCAGCAGAGAGCCATCTGTGCAGCGGTATTACTCACATATTTTTCCTTGTTTGACACTTTGCAGGAGTATTTGTTACTGCTTGTGTCGCGGGGGCGCAGGCTACTCGAGACACTCGGATCCGGGATCATGGCTGTGGCTCGAGTGGCAGCTGGATCCGAGGCTCGTGCAGCCGCCCGTCGCCCACAACACTATAAAGGGGTTATTTACAGTGTAGAGTTTGTTAGTGATGCCACCCATGGGTTGCGGTGAGTGTGGTGACACCGCCGCTGCCTTGGTAAGGGGTGCCTGGGGCTGATAGATCAGGATAGCAGGATGGAATCCCCTCCACGGTTAGGGGAGGTGTTGTCCCGGGGCCCAGGTGTAGATGGAGTGAAATGCTGGGACACAGTCTGCAGGCTTGGACCGGATGATACCGGTGTACTCACTGTTTTTAAATACATCACACCGAGTCCAGATAGTAAACCAAGTGCCAGATATCGGTAGCCTCCAGAGGGATGTGGTCGGGTCCCACACACCGGTGAACAGAACAGGGGCCCTTCCTCCTGCACGCTAGTTTGTTGTCTCCTGTGTTGACTAGTCCACATGGAATGGGAAAAGTCCACTTCCAGTGTCTTTGCTGTGGGAGCTGTGGCCCGCGAGATCTGACCCTTGGGATCTTTGCAGGCACTGGCAGACGCTCTATCCGCCGCGTTGGGCTTCTGTCTCGCTCTATCTGGGCTGCTGGTGGGACAACACCTGGAATCTTGTCCCCTGCAGGCTAATTGACAAAGTGCTTTCAGCTATCCTCGCCCCAGGGTCCAGGTACCCCAACTGTGTAATGCCTCCGGACCGGATCCTGCCACGGTCCACTTAAGGTCTCCCGCGACTGGATCTCCATCACCTGTGGCCCTGCTCTGCCGTCTGCCACCTAGTCAGCTCAGGTAGTTCTATAGTCCGGGAGCTACAACCCCCGACTACCACTTCACTTTTCTCACTTCCACTGTCCAGACTTCACTGACTCCTCCACTCTACTGAAGTGTTTCCTCCCATGACATCTCAGGACCCCTAGGTGTGCGTCACCATCTGCCTGGCCCCACCCACTGGTGTGTCCCTATTTTCCTGGGGGGGTGACTAGGCTTTGTGGCTAGTGTATGTACCTGTGTTTGGGGTTGTGTTGGTGGGCCAAGGAGGAGGGAATCCTGCACCTGGAAGATGGATGCAGTCATCTGTGACAGCCTGATTTTGTCAGGGCGTCACACTTGCAGCATCCACGTGCTCTTTATGTGGTGGTTAGTTAGGGCGCAGTTACTCACCTTATATTTCTTATTTTAATAAGTAAACTTCATTTACAAGCATCAATGATCCATTTAGGAGCATTTTACCCCCTCTGCTGGGTGCCTTTTATTGGAAAGGGTCCCTAGGAGATTGACCAATTCCCCCTTCCCCCTCACGCCAGCTCTAACCTCTCTATCAATTAAATCCATGTATTTGTAAGGAAATAGACATAATGCGCACAACCACTTGAATAAAATGTGGAGTGATATGAAGTTTTGAATCTGTTTTCATATATTTGATGGTTGACATGTATTGGTCAGACATATACAGGGTTAACGGTTGAGACTAGCCCAGAGTGGTAGGAGTTATATGGGCAAACAGTGGAGTTGTGTCCTGGGAGTTGTCAGTTAGAACTAGAGTTGAGCGCAGTTCACGGTTCGAGGTTCTCCAGTCGCGGTTCGAGTGATTTTGGGGGCTGTTCCAGATCGAACTAGAACTCGAGCTTTTTGCTAAAGCTTGATAGTTCTAGATACGTTCAAGAACGGTTCTAGCAGCAAAAAGCAGGGCTTTTTACAGCTACAGTGTGCAGGAGCCATCGCTGGCAGCCTGCCAGAAGCTGGTAACCAAGATAAACATCGGGTATCCAAGCAAAGCGCTTTGGTTAGTAACCCGATGTTTATCCTAGTTACGTGCAGGAAGCCCACACTTCCCCGCTCAGCTCACTCCGCCCCCTCCTGCACGCGGCATGTACACACACACACACACACACACACTCACACTCACCTGTCCCCAGCCAAGCAGTCCACGACACTGACGTCCTCAGCGCCACCCACTTCGCACTCCACCGCCAGCACACATGGCTCCGCCCACCTGCACTCTGCACACATGGTCCCGCTTGGCTTACCTGCGGTGATGAAGTCCCGACCTCAGCGCTGTCACTGTCCTCCATGGCCGCCGCTTGTCACATCACCTTCTCTCGCTTCCGACCCGAGACTGACTAGCGGTGACGTCATGGGCCGCTTGCGATACTTGGCTGTGAAGGCGGCGGTCATTGAACTCAGTGACAGGTGCTGTCAGCAGTGCAGGAGATCAGCGCAGGTAATGTACCTCGCTGACAGCAGCACTTGTCATCCCCTGCAGTGACCTGGGCTGACCCATTGATGTTAGCTCAGGTCACTGCACTGCTCTCCCAGCCAATGGGGAACATCCTGCTCTTCATTGACTGGGACAGTGTGGATTGTCATGGCAACCCCTGGGATTACACCAGACCTGAATTTGTTTTTCTTTCTAATAAATTGGTTAAAGAGGGAATGTACTGGGGAGTGTTTTTTCAAATAAAAATGTGTTTGTCGTGTATTTTTTTTTTTATTACTGACTGGGATGGTGATGTCGGGTATCTGATAGACGCCTGACCTCACCAACCCCAGAGCTTGATGCCAGGTGACATTACACATCTGGTATTAACCCCATATATTACCCCGTTTGCCACCGCAGCAGGGCGCGGGATGAGCTGGGGCGAAGCACCAGGATTGGCACATCTAATGGATGCGCCACTTCTGGGGTGGCTGCGGCCTGCTATTTTAAGGCTGGGGAGAGTCCAATAACCATGGACCTCCCTAGTCTGAGAATATCAGACCCCAGCTGTCTGCTTTACCTTGGCTGGTGATCCAATTTTGGGGGGACCCCTACGTGTTTTTTTTATTATTATTATTTATTTAATTTAAAATAACAGCGTGGGGTGCCCTCAGTTTTGGATTACCAGCCAAGGTGAGGTTGCCAGCTGTGGTCTGCAGGCTGCAGCCGTCTGCTTTACCCTAGCTGGCTACAAAAATATGGGGAACCCTACGTCATTTTTTTTTTCATTTTTTTGGCTAAATACAAAGCTAAGCACTCCTTAGTGCCACATGAAAGGCACCAAAGGGTGCAAAATTACAAAATGCAGGAGAGTGGGACATTATGTGTCTTTCTGCCATTATAATGACAGAAAAGACTGATATGAAGTGCACAAGCACAAGAAAATCACCAGAGCGCTCTACGCTGTGAAAAGCAGTAGAAAATGGCACTGGAGGGAACATGTGACCGCCTCATGTAGGATGAAGCTATGGATCCTGGGTAAATTTATGCATTTACCCTCCTTCAGTTTTTTTGCAGTACACAAAAAAAGCGGAGGGCACACGGATGACAAACAGATGACATACGGACCGTCTACGGAACGGAAACGGATGCCACACGGATGCACCCGTGAAAAAAAATGGACTGTTTTTTGCAGACCGCAAAAATGGATCGGTCGTGTTAATGTAGCCTTATTCTGATCTGCCGTTTATAAACAGCAGGCAGAAATAAGTGAATAGCGCCCCCCAGCATCAGAAAATCTCCGGGGTTTCAGGGCTAGCTGAGACCCTGGAGATCATGATTCAGGACGGTTTTTCCGGTCCCAGCTCACGTGATCACAGGTATACACCGTACACCGATGATCACGTTACAGTAAATGACAGCGCCGGTAAAAAATTATTTATCTCCCATCTGGCATGAACAAACATGAAAAATCTCCTCCCCGGTCCCCTCCGGTCCCCCGATGTCGCCAAAGTGCCCCCCCTGATGCCCTCCCAGAAATCCAAGATGGCCGCGCGCACAGCAGCGCGTCGGCCGCTTTCACCCTACTCCTCTGATTTCTGTCGCATGTGCCATGACACATGCGACAGAAAACTCCTCCCCAGGCCCTGCCAGGTCACCCCCTATAACCCCACTGGTGTTCCCCGGTGTCCCACGGTACCTGTGCAGCATTGATCCCCCCACGGCCCTCTCCTTCAAAATTTAGCATCTGTAAGCTAAATGGGTGGCACGGTGGCTCAGTGGTTAGCACTGCAGGCTTGCAGCGCTGAGGTCCTGGGTTCCATTCTCACCAAGGGCACCATCGGCAAGGAGTTTGTCTGTTCTCCCGTGTTTGTGTGGGTTTACTCCAGGTACTCCGGTTTCCTCCCACACTCCAAAGACATACAGCGCTATGGAATTAATAACGCTATATAAATGAATAAATTATTATTATTACTGCAATGCCCTGCTCATGAGGTAAAGAACATAATTGATCAGGAGAGCTATATACTACATTTCCAAATGGATGGATTTGCTTTTAAAGTTTCCCTGCTGAACGACTACCAAACATGAAAGTCCGTTAAACGCCACAAGAAAACACATCTAAATAGCGAGCTCTGTTGTTAAGTATTCATTCAGCTGGATAACTGGACTTAAAGCGGTATTCCATCTCCAAGATCCTATCCCCAATATATAGTAGGAGGAATAGCAACAATATCAGCAAATACCAATATTTGGAAATGTAGAATAGTTCTCCTGATTAGGCATGCCCTTACCTCATGAGCAGGGCATTGCAGCTTTGGTAGCAACCATTACGACATGGACTCTGCAGCTGTGGACCCGGGCAGAGTGAGTGCAGATTCATTGCACCCACACTCCTCACATGAAGGGTCTGCACTCCTAGAAAATGGGGGATACGTTCCCTGAGTGTCTCCCCCCCATATTCTAGATGGTCCAGAGTCGTCGCGGGACACCTTTATTTTCTTTCTTACAATATATTGGTGAAAGAGGAAATGTTTTTGGGACTGTTTTTTCAAATAAATTTCTTTTGTCGATTTTTTTTTTGTTAGTACTGACAGTTTATGATGTTGGGTATCTAATAGACGCCATGACATCACAAACTGCTGGGCTTGATGTTAGGTGACCTTACAGCTAGTATCAACCCGATTTATTACCCCGTTTGCAACTGCACCAGGGCACAGGATGAGCTGGGGTGAAGCGCCAGGATTGGCACATCTAGTGGATGCGCCACGTCTGGGGTGCCTGCGGCCTGCTATTTTTAGGCTGTGAAGGCCCAATAACTATAAACCTTCCCACCCTGAGAATACCAGACCACAGCTGTCCGCTTTACCTTGGCTGGTGATCCAATTTGGGGGGGACCCTACTTTTTTTGTGTAATTATTAATATTTATAAAATAATTATAAAAAAAGAGCCTGGGGGGACCTCCACATTAAATCCCCAACCACGGTAAAGCTGCCAGCTGTGGTTTTCAGGCTACAGCCGTCTGATTTACTCTAGCTGGCTATCAAAAATGGGGGGACCCAACATCATTTTTTTTTAACTATTTTTTAAATAGAAAAAATTAATGGGCTTCCCTGTATTTTGATTGCCAACCAAGGTAACGGCAGGCAGATGGGGGTGGCAACCCATAGCTGTCTGCTTTATCTGTGCTGAGAATCAAAAATACTGCTTAGCGCTACGTCATTTTTTTTAAAGATTTATTTTTACAGCACTGTTATGTCCAGCAATCAAAATACAGGGAGGCGCATTTTGTTTTTAGTTATTTAAATAAATAATTAAAAAAAATGTATATGGGCTCCCGCTGCATATTTTGTATTGCTAGCTAAGGGTAATCCAAGCAGCTACTGGCTGCTAACCCCCACTGCTTGGTGTTACCTTCACTGGCAATGGAAAATCCAGGGAAGCATTTTTTATTTTTTTTGCCAAAAAACTACAAAAAAAGGACGTGAGCTTCGCCATATTTTTGTATGCTAGCCAGGTATAGCAGGTATGTGCTGGAAGAGTTGGATACAGTGCCAGAAGATGGCGCTTCTATGAAAGTGCCATTTTCTGAGGCGGCTGCAGACTGCAATTCGCAGCAGTGGGGCCCAGAAAGCTCAGGCCAACCTGTGCTGCGGATTCCAATCCCCAGCTGCCTAGTTGTACCTGGCTGGACACAAAAATGGGGCGAAGCCTACGTCATTTGTTTTCTAATTATTTCATGAAATTCATGAAATAATAAAAAAAGGGCTTCCCTTTATTTTTGGTTCCCAGCCAGGTACAAATAGGCAACTGGGGGTTGGGGGCAGCCGTACCTGCCTGCTGTACCTGGCTAGAATACAAAAATATGGCGAAGCCCACATAATTTTTTCAGGGGGCAAAAAACTTCTGCATACAGTCGTGGATGGAATATGCTGAGCCTTGTAGTTCTGCAGCTGCTGTCTGTCTGTATGGAGAAGAGCAGACAGCAGCTGCAGAACTACAAGGCTCAGCATACTCCATCCAGGACTGTATGCAGAAGTTTTTTGCCCACCAAAAAAATGACGTGGGCTTCGCCATATTTTTGTATGCTATCCAGGTACAGCAGGCAGCCACGGGCTACCTCCAACCCCCAGTTGCCTTTTTGTACCCGGCTGAAAACCAAAAATATAGGGAAGCCCGTTTTTTTTAATTATTTCACTTATTTCATGAAATAATTAAAAAACAATGACCATTTTTGTGTCCAGCCAGGTACAACTAGGCAGCTGGGGATTGGAATCCGCGGCACAGGTTAGCCCGAGGTTTCTGGGCGCCTCTGCTGTGAATTTCAGTCCGCAGCCGTCCCAGAAAATGGCGCTTTCATAGAAGCGCCATCATCTGGCGCTGTATCCAACTCTTCCAACAGCCCTGAAGCCGGGTGGCTTGTTGGGTAATAATGAGTTAATACTAGCTTTGTTTTACTAGCTAGTATTAAGCCAGAGATTCTTAATGTCAGGCACGTTTGACCCGGCCATTAAGAATCTCCAATAAAGGGTTAAAAAAAGACACCACACAGAGAAAAAATACTTTAATAGAAAAAAATACACAGACACATTAGAGACTCCATCTTTATTACCCCCTGTCAGCCCTCCACGATCCATGGTCTTCTGTCTTTCTCGTTCAACAAATGCAGCTCTGCTCCATCACTTCTGCATGGGGGAAGACGCTGCTTCCCGTGCAGCCTTCACTCCATGAGTGATCAGTGCTGCTGGCTGTCAGCGGTAACAGCGGTAACGCTGACAGATGCATTACCATAGCAACGGTGCTCCCGGAGCCGCGATTAGCGGTGACGTCACCGCTAACTGCGTTGCTATGACAACGGTGATCTCCGTTAATGACCGGCTGTGTCAGCCGGTCCCTAACGGAACGGGGAGTCGACCGTGTGCTAGAGCATGTCCCCGGTACACGGCGATACACAATTGTGCACCGTGTACCGGAGAGTGCAATGACAGGTCCTACATGACGCGTCATAGTCATGTGACAAGTCTGTAGCCAATGAGATAATAGCCACATGACTGGTCACATGGCTATTTTGACGTCACGATAGGTCCTGCATCACTGCTGGCAGTGCTGGTCACCGGGAGGATTCAGCGATCATCGGATGGAATAGCGGCAGGAGACAGAGTGCAGGAGGGATCGCGGGGACCGGTAAGTGTTATGGCAATGTTTATTAACTGTATGTGTACATTTATAATGCATTTTTATGTGTTTGTGATTGCCTCCAATTACATCCTATTGGTTCGAGTTCGGTTCGTCGAACATTCGCCGAACTGAACTCGAACGAGACCTCCGTTCGACGAACCAAACTCGAGCCGAACCACAGCCGGTTCGCTCATCTCTAGTTAGAACCCATAATTCAGTTGTGCAAGATCTAAGGGAGGACAGTTAGCTGACTGTCATGTTATGTGTGTGTGTGTGTGTGTGTGTGTGTGTGGAGGAAGACATCAGATAATATGTCCTAAGAACTAAGGAAATGTAGCAAGATACGTGATAGACCTCAACATTTGATAGATTGGGACATTCGATAGACCAGAACCCAAGCCAATGAGGCTAATTAAATTACACAAAGTAAAACCAAGGAGAAGTAGATGGCCCATGTAAAGGGGAACAAAAAGAGAAGAAATTGTATCAGCAGGACAATAGTGCTCAGTTGTCTATAGTGTAAAGGAATTTATTTGTATGTATTGAAAGGAAGTTAAGGTCACCTTATTAGAACACGAGTTCCCCTATGAGGATCAAAGGGTGGATTACAGCCAGGAGTATGTAACCCCTCAAAAATGGATATTGTCAGTAGTAGTGAGAAATCATACCAATGTGATCTCTCCAGTAGAATCCTCACAACTCAAATGGGAACTGAGAGTACCTGTGAGCCACTGTAGTGGTGGCTCCCCTTACAGGGAAAGACTAAAGCGGGCTTTACACGCAAAGACATCACTAACGAGATATCGATGGGGTCACGGAATTTGTGATGCACATCTGGCATCGTTAGCAACGTCGTTGCGTATGAAACGCATGAACGACCGTTAAACTATAAAAATTACTCACCTAATCATTGATCGTTGACTGATTGTTCTAATCCCGATTATCTTGCTGTTCAGGATGCAGATTGTTCGTTGTTCCTGCGGCAGCACACATCGCTACGTATGACACTGCAGGAATGAGGAACATCACCGTCCCTGTGGCCGCCCGCAATGAAGAAGGAAGGAGGTGGACAGGATGTTGGGCCCACTCATCTCCGCCCCTCCGCTTCTATTGGGTGGCAGCTTAGTGACGCCGCTGTGACACTGAATGAACTGCCCCGTTAGAAAGGAGGCGGTTCGCTGGCCACAGCGACGTCGCTAGGCAGGTAAGTATGTGTGATGGGTGTAAGCAATGTTGTGCGCCAGGGGCAGCGATTTGCCCGTGACGCACAACCGACAGGGGCGGGTGCACTCACCAGCAACATCGCTACCGATGTCGCTGTGTGTAAAGCCCGCTTATTTCTCCCAGAATTATTTCCTAAATTGTCAAGGGATTCAAGAGTATGAAGTGCATGAAGGAGTAGGGTTTCACTCAGAAACATCTAAAATAAAGCACCTTTTCATCCACTTCATGGACTGGACTTTTGGTTTATCTACAGCAGCGCAGATCGTTCCACGCTTCTTCCAGCTTCTATCTGTAACCTTCATCCTTAGCGCTCGTGTATCTTGGGGCAGCTGTGTTTTTGCTTCTATACTGGTTGTGTGTCACACAACCACACAAGGTAAGCGACCTGTTCTCTCTTTCACCTTTTCTTTTGTTGGGTAAGACCCTATTGCGCTGTTTCTCCACAGTAGTTAATGATGAAATGTGAACCCTGATATCCTAACCCTAGGCTATAAAATCCTATTACCCCATACTTTTCATGACATAGTATACAGTATAAAAAACCCTGTGTTTCCTCCTTGCTTTGGGCCCTAATTAATGACAAGCACCAATATGTAAGTGCTTTGTTATTGTCTTAAATGTTAAGAGCAGGGACATCCAAAGCTAATCCCTGCATTATACAAATTGACTCAATGTCAGATCGGGATTGTTCATTAAAAAGTCCCCTTTGACACTTTTCTAAAGAAGCAAACTTCATAAACATAAATGTTTAAGTTAACTGTGGATCATTCATCTGCCAAGTCTGCGCCTGCATTTAAATTCAAGCAGGTTTTATGAAAAACAAAATGTCAGTGAATTTCCAACATTAAAATGCAGGAATAATTGGTTTATTGAGATTGCCTTTACTTAAAGGCCCTGACTCATAGTTCATTTAAATGATTTACACATAAGCCGGGTAATTCAGCCAAACATTTAAAAAGCTTCAGAACACATCAGCTTTTTTTTCACCAACCTTTCCATTGTTTTAGACTTTTTTAACCTTGCTATTGCTCACATATTTCCATTTTTATATCACTTTTGCTGATTTGCTAAATAGTAGACTACAACAGTAGTTATATTTTAATGGAAGCAAAAGCTTATGCCTAAAAAACTCATTGAATTTTAGACATTCCATATATCCTTGTTGTGTTATGAAGGTATTAAACAAATACAACATAATTCAGATATGTCTTTCTTTGCAATAGCAGGCAAAAAGAAAAGCTATTATAAGTAAACCCCACAAAGTCATTCAAAGGTCTGCATTAAATGCGTATTTATTTAGTACCCATGTATTAAATATCACTGTACAGAGCAGTAAATATAAACCCAACATATTGGGGGGGGAGTAAATGTGACATTTCATACATTTTCTTGACTGCATCAAAGGTTCGACAACCATATTCAGCTAGGGCAAAATCTTGGGGTAGGCATAGAGACACACGTATGACTTTTGGTATTTGTTATATCTGCTTAAATTTATATTGATCTTCATATCAATATGCTCTAATAGATAATATCTAGTCATATTTATCTATGTGTAGCCATGAGACATATACTAACAATAGCTAGTGCTTAGAGACAGTAATTCCTATGGCGACTGCTGACTTAAAGGGGTTTTCCCATGAACAAAGTTAATTTTAAAGTTGATTTTAATCTACAGATTGTGGAATAATAATAATTTCCACAATTGAAGTGTTTAAAGAGTTTTCCTGGGCTGGGGAATCTTCTAAATGTTCCCCTGCTGTGTACTGTGTAATGGCCGTGTCTGACCATACAGGGATGTGGTTATACCACATCTCCTGGGCTGGGGAGGACACAAAGGAGGGTATATAGATAGCACAACATGGGATCACAGCTGATTCTTTTTGTGAGGTAAAGCATTTCCCTGCCTGTTTTTAAAACATGTTTTACCCCAAAGAAAGAATCATTTCCGATACTGTGCTGTGAAGTCTGTATATTTTTTTAATACCTCCCCTGCCCAGGAGATGTGGTATAATCCAACCATGATCTCTGCTTGGTCTGAAACAGCCATTACACTGTTTACAGCAAGGACACATATTTAAGGTTTTTTCAGCATAGGAACATTATTTTTAAACACATCCGATTGTGGAAATTATTCCAAGATTCATTCATTAAAATGATCTTTCTTCATGGGACAATCCCTTTAAGGAGGTGGACTGATACTATTGTTCCTTTCCGAGATGATGCCAAGCAGCAAATGGATTTGATGGGGTGGTTATTGTGAATACGTTTTCCAGTTTGGGGCTCCTTCTTGTGGTCAGTACTGGTGGTGCAGTTTACTTGTGGAATGAAATCCACACATCTGTAGAGGACTGGCAATCAGGGTCAGACTGGGACTATATAACTGAGTAGTTTTCTCTTGTTACTTGCCGGTGCTCAATGGTCTCATGTGTGTTAAGGACATTCTGTAACCAGCCCTGCTCACAGCCAGAACTCCTCTCACATAAATGGTCTTTGTACCTCTGTTGTTTATTTTCCACTTTCTTGTTGTTTTTTTTCTGCTTTTGATACTAATGCTTGATTCCTATTTTGTCTGTGTGGAGTTCTTGGTGGAATGGGATCATTCCCTGCTGGGAGTGTCTGTATACTTGGCTCCATGATTCTGCAAGGTATTGTGTTTGTCATGCTTGGTATTAATTCAGTCCCTCATCTGTATTAGTGTTTTTGGATCCCAGTAACATTTGAGTACTGATTCAGTGGGGGAGAGGTTGTGTGACCTCAGGATTTTTCCATATCAGAAGTGCTGGTATATATTAGGGTTTTTACGGTTGCAGACAGTGCTCCTTCCTATCCTTTTCTATAAAGATAGTTTGGGCTTCACCTTTGCTAAAATCTGTCTTTACTGGCTTTGTATTGTGTTTTTCTATATCACCATAGCCTTTACATGTGGGGGCTATCTATCTTTGGGGACTGCTCCAAGGCAGATTAGCTTTCTTATATTTCTATCTGTGAGAATATTTAGTTCTTCAGCTGTGTCGAGACGACTAGGTCATTGTAGGCTCGTCCAACGGCTACTTCTAGTTGTGTGTCAGGATTAGGTCTGCAATCCGTTAAGGTTCCAGGAACTCTGTTACTATTTGGGATTCTGCATTTTTTGATCCTCCTCGGTCCCTGAATCATAACAGGTGGCTGGTGGTTGAGGATGCCCTCTAGACCACATTTTAGCTCAATAAGAGTCATAGACTAACGTATCTTGGTAGACAATGTGCTGGTTCATGCATGTAGTATTCAAATTCTTGATTTTTTTTTTTCTTCTAGTTAGTTGTTGTTATGTGGCAATTCTGGGTAGCTGCAGGCTGAAATTTTTAGGCTTGGGCAATAAGCATGGGACTCCCCAGCCTGAGAATACCAGCCCCCAGCTATCAGGCTTTATTATGGCTGAGTATCAAAATTGGCGGAGACTGCACACTTTTTTTATTATTTCTTTAAACTTTTTTTTAAAAAAAGCCTCATGTGGTTCCTCTAATTTTAATACACAGCCAAGATGAGCACACAGCTGAGGGCTGCAGCCTGTAGCCGTATGCTTTATTTTGTGCTCGGTATCATAATATGTGGGACCCAACGCTAATTTATTTTTATAATTTATTTATTTTTACCCCACGATAGTGACTTGCAGACAGGGTCTGTGATTAATTCAAGTCAAACGCTGTTAGAGAGGCTGGGGATGCATCTAACTGCAACCAATCACAAATGCCAGGATTGCCATGGAATGGGGGAAGCAGTGAATATAGATTAGCAATAATGAGCAGCCCCGAAAGTGGAATGAGCTGCCACGGGAGCAGTTACAGCTAAGCCAGAGACTCTGTAAGTATAAAGTGCCCGCTCCCATTCTCCTTTCCCTTATACCACCATTTTTATGCTACAGATTTTGATTCCCATAGACTTATATGGGGACCGGTGTCTGGCCAAATATTCTATATCCCTGCACCAGAGCAATCGGGAAAAGACGGGTAAAGTACCAGACATGTCGCATCTAATGGATGCGACAATCCTGGGCGACTGAGGGCTGGTATTTTTAGACTGGGGGGCTTCCAATAACCGCTGTTCTCCCAGTTTGAGAATACCAGCCCCTAGTCATCAGATTTTGTTTTGTTTAGATATCAAAATTGGGAGGAACCGCATGCCAATTTTTAAATTTATTTATTGAAATAATTAAAAAAAAGCTGCATAAGTATTCTCTAGTTTTTAAGCCAGCTTTAAACCTTACAATTAGGTGTGCGATCTCGTATGCGATGTGACACGCCCAGGTCGCATATGCAATTTAATGAGATCGCACGTAGGTCGTTCATTTGCTGTCACACGTGCGTTAGTAGTCTATGTTAAATTGATAAATTTTGTGTGCGATCCTTTAGATCATGTGTTCTGTGACGTATGCATTCGGCACCCTTTTTTTTTTTTTATTTATTGACTTGCCAAGCGTGTGTAATGTGTACGGATGTGTTTTTACTATGTCATCTGCCAATCAGCTCTGCTACATGGCCGCTAACAGCAGACACAGACAGCCATGTAGCAGAGCTGAATAGCAGATGATAGCAGACACAGAAAGAGCCGCACGATCAGAATGAACTTGGGTTAACTTCACCCGACTTCATTGTCATGCTGCGGCTCTGTCTGTGTCGCATTTTGATTAGCGGTCACCCGTGAAGGACTCACCGGTGACCGCTAAACTCCTGAGTAACTGAATTGAGCAGCCCTCTCTCATATACTCACCGATCTCCGATCTCCGGTGCGGCGCTACACGGCATTCATACTGCTCCGGCGGCTTTTACTATTTTGAAAAAACCGGCCGCTCATTAAACAATCTCGTATTCCCTGCTTTCCCCGCCCACCGGCGCCTATGATTGGTTGCAGTGAGACACGCCCCCACACTGAGTGACAGGTGTCTCACTGCACCCAATCACAGCAGCTGGTGGGCGTGTCTATACTGTGCAGGGAAATAAATAATTAAAAATTTTAAAAAACGGCGTGCGGTCCCCCTCAATTTTAAAACCAACCAGATAAAGCCATACGGCTGAAGGCTGGTATTCTCAGGATGGGGAGCTCCACGTTATGGGGAGCCCCCCAGCCTAACAATATCAGCCAGCAGCCGCCCAGAATTGCCGCAGACATTAGATGCGACAGTTCTGGGACTGTACCCGGCTCTTCCCGATTTGCCCTGGTGCATTGGCAAATCGGGGTAATAAGGAGTAATTGGCAGCCCATAGCTGCCAATAACTCCTAGATTAATCATGTCAGGCGTCTCCCCGAGATACCTTCCATGATTAATCTGTAAGTGACAGTAAATAAACGCACACCCCCGAAAAAATCCTTGATTAGAAATAAAAAACAAAAACATATACCCTGGTTCACCACTTTAATAAGCCCGAAAAAGCCCTCCATGTCCGGCGTAAGCCAGGATGGTCCAGCGTCGCTTCCAGCTCTGCTGCATAGAGGTGACCGAAGCTGCAGAATACACCGCTGCTCCTGTCAGCTCCACGCAGCAACTGAAGACAGCTGCGTGATCAGCTGAGCTGTCACTGAGGTTACCCGTGGCCACCGCTGTATCCAGTGACAGCGGGTAACCTCAGTAACAGCTCAGCTGATCACGCTATTCCCTTCATTAGCTGCGTGGAGCTGACAGGAGCGGCTGTGTATTCTGCAGCTCCGGTCACCTCCATGCAGCAGAGCTGGAAGCAACGCTGGACCATCCTGGATTACGCCGGACATGGAGGGCGTTTTTTCGGGCTTATTAAAGTGGTGAACCAGGGTATATGTTGTGTTTTTTATTTCTAATAAAGGATTTTTTCGGGTGTGTGTGTTTATTTACTGTCACTTACAGATTAATCATGGAAGGTATCTCGGGGAGACGCCTGACATGATTAATCTAGGAGTTATTGGCAGCTATGGGCTGCCAATAACTCCTTATTACCCCAATTTGCCAACGCACCAGGGCAAATCGGGAAGAGCCGGATACAGTCCCAGAACTGCCGCATCTAATGTATGCGGCAATTCTGGGTGGCTGCTGGCTGATATTGTTAGGCTGGGGGGCTCCCCATAATGTGGAGCTCCCCATCCTGAGAATACCAGCCTTCAGCCGTATGGCTTTATCTGGCTGGTTTTAAAATTTGGGGGGACCGCACGCCGTTTTTTTTTAATTATTTAATTATTTATTTCACTGCACAGTATAGACACGCCCACCGGCTGCTGTGATTGGGTGCAGTGAGACACCTGTCACTCAGTGTGGGGGCGTGTCTCACTGCAACCAATCATAGGCGCCGGTGGGCGGGAAAAGCAGGGAATACGAGATTGTTTAATGAGCGGCCGGCTTTTTCAAAATAGCAAAAGCCGCCGGAGCAGTGTGAATGCCGTGCAGCGCCGCGCCGGTGATCAGGGATCGGTGAGTATGAGAGAGGGGGTACGAGGGATAGACTGACATGGACAGAGAGAGAGGGACAGAGATAGTGACCGACTGACAGAGATTAGTGAATGACAGACATTGTGAGGCGCTTCAGAACGCAGCTTTTCAGCTGCCCTCTGAAGCGGACCTTTTTTAAGCTGCGGTGCAAAGCGCAAACCAGCGCACATAGCCTCAGACATCAAAATCGTATGAGGGATGTCACACGTTTCAATTGACTAGGTTCGTACAACAAAACGTCCAATGTATGAGGAATAAACGACGTGTATGCGATCACCGTATTTGCGTTCAATCTTGATCGCACGTAGGTGTCACACGCAAATACGTCACGAACGATGCCGGATGTGCGTCACTTACAACTTGACCCCAATGACGGATTGTGAGATATATTGAAGCATTTAAAGCGGGCTTTATACACAACAAAGATAAGTGCAGGGCTGGGGACTGCAGCCTGTAGGTGTGGGCTTTGTCTGTACTGGGTTTTAATAGAGGGGGGACCCTACGCCAATTGTTTTATTTATTTATTTACTTATCACCATTCTAAGGACACAGACAGCATGTGTAATTCCAACAAATCATAGATGTTGTCTCAGAGGGTCCAAGGGCAGCCAATCTCAGGCGCTGGTGGAAGGGGAAAGCAGTGAATATGCATTAGATATAAAACGGAATTATGTACAGTATATGACTGCCGCGTTAATAAAGGAAACACAGTGAGAAGGGAATTGGATAAAATATGTATGAATATATAAATATTAAAAATATTTTGGATACCTGCAGTTTTGGAGGTTAATTGAGTGATCTTTAAGGAGGTAATGTAGATCCAAAGTAGTATGCAGAAGTTCTCTAGTATGGCAAAAGCAAAAAGGTTTAAAATGAGTACGAAGCAAAAAAGTGGGGGGAGGTGAGAGGGGGAGGGGGTAATGGATTACCATGGGGTCATAGATATAAACTTGCCTTTTTGGGTTCCTGGATGGAGATAGGGTTTGTAGTTCCCTAGATAGTGGACTCTGAAAGGGCAACAAGGGTGTATGGCTGACTGAATGTTGCCTAAGGGAATAAAATAAGTGAATGGAGGAGGTTAAGATTAGGTAATACTGTTACAAGATAGGATAGTACAGTGATGCTAATACCTGGCATACGGGGGCTGTCTAATCGGGGTGTCCAAATATGTAATGCCCAGATTGGATTAGATGTGGTGTCCAAAGGAGGATTAACAGGCTGTAAATATACAAATATACAAGGATAGTCTGACTAGTTCCAGACTTAACAAAATGGCTAAACATCTGCCTGGTGCAGGAGAAGCAGGTATAGTGCATTTGCCTTGCAGTGGTAGTCAGCTGTGTAAGCGCTAGATACACAGGAACAGATTTTCCTTAGAAGTGTGCTTAGAGACACTGTGGATCTGATGGGGGCAGTGGGCACTCTAATGTGGACAGTGAAACACGGTACACGTGGAGGAGAGTTCCGGCCGGAAAACTACTTCCTCCAGTGACCTCGTACAAGGGAGAGCTGGATGACCTCACTCGCTGAGGGCTACAGAAGCTAGTCAGGAGCAAAACAGGAGCACGATCCAACGCGTTTCAAAGGCATTTAGGTCTTCTTCATCAGGGATAGCTAATACTCCTGTAGATGGGCCTTAAATAGCTGTGTGAGAGTGCCTTAATTTGTGCTCGTCAGTTTAACTAGTTCTCCTAATTACCAATAGGTAATAACTGCTGTGTAAAAGGAGGATGATCGAATGGGTTATAGAAGAATATAGTGAAAACCAAGCTAATTATACATGACACTTTATATTTATCCTGGAAGGTGTGGTGAAGTCATTATTAGGGAGGTTTTAAAAGCATTTTATTTTATTTAATAAATTAAAATCAAAATATGTAGAAAAAACTTGGGAATAATACAACGTTAAAATAATTAAAGCATGTTAAAAGGGAATGTCCATATATAAAGTATTAAAATAGAGCATAACCAGGAATTCCTAGCCAGTCTCCCATAGAGCCTCAGAGTGCAACTGTATAT
>NW_027443982.1:0-31313 GCF_048569485.1 Anomaloglossus baeobatrachus | reverse complement strand
ATAAGCTTAGCACTGCTTTGCCTGTGATTGCTGGTCCTGTGAGTGATATCCTGATTAGAGATGAGCGAACCGGTCGCGGTTCGGCTCGAGCTTGGTTCGCCGAACGGAGGTCTCGTTCGAGTTCGGTTCGGCGAACTGGTTCGGCGAACCGCTCGAACCCCATAGGAAACAATGGGAGGCAATCACAAACACATAAAAACACGTTATAAATGTACACATACAGTTAATAAACATTGCCATATCACTTACCGGTCCCCGGGATGCGTCCTGCACTCTGTCTCCTGCCGCTATTCCTCCCGATAATCGCTGCGTCTTCCCGGTAACCAGCAGTGATGACAGGACCTACGTGATGTTGTCAAAATAGCATGTGACCAGTCACGTGTCTGTTATCTCATTGGCTACAGACTGGTCACATGGCTAGACGTCATGGCCTGTCCTAGGTCCTGTCAGTGCATCTCTCCAGTACGCGGTGATTGTTTGTGTATCTCCGTGTACTGGTGAGATGCTCTGGCACACGGTCGGTTTCCCGGTCTGCTTCTCTGTTCCCTTATTCACCGGCTGCCACAGCCGGTTAATAACGGAGATCACCGTTGCTATAGCAACTCGCCTGTCAATGGTGACATCACCGCTATTCAGCACGGAGCCTCTGATCACTCAGGCTGCACGGGAAGCAGCGTCCTTTCTCACATGCACCGCTGCTGATGTAGCAGAGCTGAATGTGTTGAAGGAGAAAGAAGACAGAAGACCATGGATCGTGGAGGGATAAAAGGGAGTAATACACATGGAGTCTGTAATGTGTCTGTGTATTTATTTCTATTAAAGTATTTTAACTGTGCGTGGTGTCTTTTTTTTAACCCTTTATTATAGATTCTTAATGGCCGGGTCAAACTTGCCTGATATTAAGAATCTCTGGCTTAATACTAGCTAGTAATACAAAGCCAGTATTAACTCATGATGATTACTCAGCAAGCCACCCGGCTTCAGGGCTGCTGGAAGAGTTGGCTACAGCGCCAGATAATGGCGCTTCTATGAAAGCGCCATTTTCTGGGGCGGCTGCGGATTGCAATTCGCAGCAGAGGCGCCCAGAAACCTCGGGCTAACCTGTGCTGCGGATTCCAATCCCCAGCTGCCTAGTTGTACCTGGCTGGACACAAAAATGGGGAGAAGCCCATGTCATTTGTTTTTTAATTATTTCATGAAATTCATGAAATAATTAAAAAAAGGGTTTCCCTATATTTTAAATTCCCAGCCGGGTACAAATAGGCAGCTGGGGGTTGGGGGCAGCCGTACCTGCCTGCTGTACCTGGCTAGCATACAAAAAGATGGAGAAGCTCACGTCATTTTTTTTTTTTTTAGTTTTTTGGCAAAAAAAGTAAAAAAATGCTTTTCTGGATTTTCCATTGCCAGTGAAGGTAACACCAAGCAGTGGGGGTTGGCAGCCAGTAGCTGCTTGGATTACCCATAGCTAGCAATACAAAAAATGCAGCGGGAGCCCATATTTTTTTTTTTTAATTATTTATTTAAATAACTAAAAAAAAAAGTGCTTCCGTGTATTTTGATTGCCTGACATGACAGAACTGTAAAAATAAATCATTAAAAAAATGACGTAGCGCTCCGCGGTATTTTTGATTCTCAGCGCAGATAAAGCAGACAGCTACAGGTTGCCAGCCCATCTGCCTGGCGTTACCTTGGCTGGCAATCAAAATACAGGGAAGCCCATTAAAAAAATAGTTTAAAAAAAATGACGTGGGGTCCCCCCATTTTTGTTTGTTTTAATGTTTTGTTTATTGAAGCAAAAGAAAATAAAAATACACAATCATCAGAAATCACAGTCTTGACTAATACAATTACATTTGCATCCGACGCTTCCCATTTTAACTCTATGACTCAGATTACTTATGTGTTGTCTGAGCTTTCCAAATAATAAACTTAACCATCGGGTAGTGGGAAAGCCCGAATTAAATTAGTTGCCTGGTTTCTGTATTAATATGCAACAATTTTTAACAACAAGTATCATAGAAACTAGAAGTAGGGGGGGAGCTAGAATCCAGGAGAGCGAATTTTTATCGCATGAAATTCAGTTACGGGATTAGAGTTAGAGGGTTCAAGAGACGAAAGGAAAGGGGAAAGAGATAGAAAGGAGAGAAGAAAGGAGAGGATTTTGGTCTTAGATCCATTCAATCTGTGGCAAGGATGGTTAGACAGCTGTCATTCATCTCATTGGTGGGGGGAAGGGTGACTTACAATCCCCTATGCTGCCGTCTGCGAAGTCACTATTGAAAATTGAGGTTTAGACTTATAGGCCTGCCAAGCCTTCCAGACTTGAAGGAAAGAGAGCATATTTTGACGTGAAAGGGCTGAGAATTCTTCAACGTGATATAATTGATCGATCTTCAGCAAGAGCTGCGTGAGAGTGGGAATTTTCGTTGTGCGCCACAATTGGGCTATGAGAAGTTTACAGGCTGAGCCTACAAATGACGCCAGTTTTGAAGAAGCTTTATCTTTAGGCCAGATTGGGAAGTTCAGAAGCATTTGTCCAGGTTCCAGAACCCCCTGTTTGCCTGTGAGGTCAAATATTAACTGTGATGCCATCCGCCAGAAGGTCTGGATAATCGGACAAGTCCACCACACATGTAAATATGTTCCCTTGTCCCTCCCGCATCGCCAGCATTGATCTGAGTTGGAAGAGCTCCATGTACTAGACGAGGTGGGGACAATGTACCATCTCGCAATCACTTTAAATGAATTCTCTTGAACTCTCACACAACATGACGGACCATGTGAGGCATTGTAAATTTGGCTCGTTTGTAAATCGGTAAATGTAGTACTCAGGTCCCTTTCCCATCTTAGTATATATGCTCTCTTTACCACCAGTTTTTTTGTAAGCAGGGTATGGTACAGGTTAGAAAGAATTTTCCTGGGAGCCCGGGCTTGCATGCAAAAAGATTCAAATGCAGTTAAAGGTCTGTCGAGATGAGTATGAGGTAATAATGGATGAATCACATGTTTTAACTTTGTATGATGAAGAAATGTGAGCTTAGAGAGGCCTAGGTTCATACCCATCTCCTGTTCAGATATCAAAGAGCCGTCCACCAAAAGATCAGCTAACAGAACATTCACATTGGTCAGAAATGTGGATTTCGTGGACGCGGCTTGGTTTACATCGGCATCTAATATGTCGGAAACTTGGGTTAAAGGGGAGAGAGGCGGGGCCAATATCTCTCTGTTTTCCTTCCATTTGTGCAAGAGAGTTCTCGTAAGCTCATTTGTGAAGGATCTTTTATCCCTCTGGTTTGCAGGGGAAAGTAGCATAGCTCGTAGAGGGGTGGGGGCTAGGTATTCTTCTATAGATATCCACAATTTAGTCGGTGGGCGTCTGATCCAGTCTACCGTTCTGGAAAGGACGGCGGCTTGGTAATATAACGAAATATTGGGTAATCCCATGCCCCCCCTGTCCCTTGGGAGGTTCAATGTTTGAAAGTTGATTCTCGGTTTATGTTTGTTCCAGACGTAGTTGGAGATTAAAGAGTAAAGCGGGCTTTACACGCTACGACATCGCTAATGTGGAGTCGTTGGGGTCACGGATTTTGTGACGCACATCCGGCCGCATTAGCGATGCCGTTGCGTGTGACATCGATAAGCGATTTTGCATCGTTGCAAAACCATGCAAAATCGCTAATCGGCGACACGGGGGTCCATTCCCAATTATCGTTACTGCAGCAGTAACGAGGTTGTTCGTCGCTCCTGCGGCAGCACACATCGCTGCGTGTGACGCCGCAGGAGCGAGGAAGCTCTCCCTACCAGCCTCCCGGGCGCTATGAGGAAGGAAGGAGGTGGGCAGGATGTTACGTCCCGCTCATCTCCGCCCCTCCGCTGCTATTGGGCGGCGGTTCAGTGACGTTTCAGTGACGTCGCTGTGACGCCGCACGGACCGCCCCCTTAGAAAGGAGGTGGTTCGCCGGTCACAGCGACGTCGCCGGACAGGTAAGTATGTGTGACGGCTGTGGGCGATGTTGTGCGGCACGGGCAGCGATATGCCCGTGTCGCGCAACAGATGGGGGCGGGTACCCACACTAGCGATATCGGGACCGATATCGCAGTGTGTAAAGTAGCCTTTACACTGAGAGAGAAAAGCTGTGGGAATTGGTATGGGTAGCATTTGAAAAAGGTAAATAAACTTTGGAAGTATAATGCTTTTAATTAAATTTTTCCGACCCATCCACGAAAGGAAGGGAGCCTTCCACGAGGCTATTTGTGCGGTAAGTTTAGGAAGAAGGGGCTTGTAGTTGAGATCAAATAGGGACTTGAAGGTTTTCCCCAACTTAATGCCTAAGTATGTTATGTGACTATTTGGCCATCGAAAAGGGAACTTGTTTTGGAGAGATTTAGTAACTTTGCTGGCGATATTAATGCTTAACGCTTCTGATTTGGATAGGTTAATTTTGAAGTTAGACCAGCGGCCATATTCCTCTAATAATTTCATAAAGGCAGGGAAACCCCTCTCCGGCCTGGACATTACCACCAACAAGTCGTCGGCAAAGGCGGCGGACTTGTGGTGAACTCCCTGCAGATTAAACCCCTCAATGTCCCGGTCCTGTTGAATGGAGGTTAGCAATGGCTCCATGACCAAGACAAAGAGTAGGGGGGATAAGGGGCAACCCTGCCTTGTGCCATTTTTAATGTCAAGAGGGTCGGTGAGGGTATTGTTTATTTTAATCCTGGCCGTGGGGGTCCCCCCATTTTTGATAGCCAGCTAGGGTAAAGTAGACGGCTGTAGCCTGAAAACCACAGCTGGCAGCTTTACCGTGGTTGGTGATCCAATGTGGAGGTCACCCCAGGCTCTTTTTTATAATTATTTTATAAATAATAATAATTACAAAAAAAAAGTAGGGTCCCCCCAAATTGGATCACCAGCCAAGGTAAAGTGGACAGCTGTGGTCTGGTATTCTCAGGATGGGAAGGTCCATAGTTATTGGCCCTTCACAGCCTAAAAATAGCAGGCCGCAGGCGCCCCAGAAGTGGCGCATCCACTAGATGCGCCAATCCTGGCGCTTCACCCCAGCTCATCCCGTGCCCTGGTGCAGTGGCAAATGGGGTAATAAATGGGGTTGCTACTAGCTGTAAGGTCACCTGACATCAAGCCCAGCAGTTTGTGATGTCATGGCGTCTGTCAGATACCCGACATCACAAACTGTCAGTACTAACAAAAAAATAGACAAAAAAAAATTATTTGAAAAAACACTCCCCAAAACATTCCCTCTTTCACCAATTTTTTGTAAGAAAATAAATAAGGGGGTCCCACAACGACTCTCGACCGTCTAGAATATGGGGGGACACGCTCGGTGAACGTATCCCCCATTTTCTAGGAGTGCAGACCCTCCATGTGAGGAGTGTGGGTGCAATGAATCTGCACCCACTCTCCCTGGGTCCACAGCAGCAGAGTCCATGTCGTAACGGTTGCTATCAAAGCTGCAATGCCCTGCTCATGAGGTAAGGGCATGCCTAATCAGGAGAACTATTCTACATTTCCAAATATTGGTATTTGCTGATATTACTGCTATTCCACCTACTATATATTGGGGATAGGATCTTGGAGATGGAATACCCCTTTAAGTCCAGTTATCCAGCTGAATGAATACTAAACAACAGAGCTCGCTATTTAGATGTGTTTTCTTCTGGCGTATAACGGACTCTCATGTTTGGTAGTCGTTCAGCAGGGCAACAGAAATAGCACATACCTCCATTTGGAAATGTAGTATAGCTCTCCTGATCAACTATGTTCCTTACCTCATGAGCAGGGCATTGCAATAATAATAATAATAATTCATTTATATAGCGCTATTAATTCCATAGTGCTTTACATACATTGGGAACACTGTCCCCATTGGGGCTCACAATCTAAATTCCCTATCTGTATGTCTTTGGGTACTCGGAGGAAACCCACGCAAACATGGGGAGAACATACAAACTCATTGCAGATGGTGTCCTTGGTGGGAATTGAACCCAGGACGTCAGCGCTGCAAGACTGCAGTGCTAACCACTGAGCCACCGTGCCGCCCATTTAGCTTACAGATGTATAACCACCACTCACTGTGTCTGACCACAGGAAGCTGAGCTGACAGCCGCTCTGTGCATGCGGCAGCGTCTATTGTGAAGGAGAGGGCCGCCGGAGATTAACACTCCACAGATACCGTGGGACACCGGGGAACACCGGTGGGGTTATAGAGGGTGACCTGGCAGGGCCTGGAGAGGAGTTTTCTGTCGCATGTGTCATGGCACATGTGACAGAAATCAGAGGAGTAGGGTGAATGCGTCTGGCGCACTGCTGTGCGCGCGGCCATCTTGGATTTCCGGGAGGGGTCGGGGGGAGACACTTTGGCGACACCGGGGGACCGGGGAGGAGATTTATCTCCCATCTGACATGTTTGTTCATGCCAGATGGGAGATAAATAATTTTTTACCGACGCTGTCATTTACTGTAACGTGATCATCGGTATACGGTGTATACTGGTGATCACGTGAGCGGGGACCGGAAAAAACGGCCTAAATCATGATCTCCAGGGTCTCAGCTACCCCCTGAAACCACGGAGATTTTCTGACGCTAGGGGGCGCTATTCACTTATTTCTGCCTGCTGTTTATAAACGGCAGACCAGAATAGCGCTTCATTCACACGACCGATCCGTTTTCGCGGTCCACAAAAAACAGTTTGTTTTTTTTACAGGTGCATCCGTGTGGCATCCGTTTCTGTTCCATATACGGTCCGTATGTCATCCGTGTGCCTTCCGTTTGTTTGCATACTGCAAAAAAACTGAAGGAGGTAAAATACATAAATTTACCCAGGATCTGTGACGCCCTGGACCCCCAGGGGTCACAGGTAACAACACACAACACCACACACACCCCCACCCCAGTGAGGCACCAGCAGCCAACAAGTCCTGACCGCCTCCCTCAGGTCTAGTCAGGCACACCAGTTGGGCGGAGCCAGGCGGATAGTCACGCCGTCCGAGGAGTCTGCTGGCCTGAGGCAGGGAAAGGACAAGTGAGTCGAGTGGGGAGAGGAGTAGTGAGAGGAGTAAAAGTGGCGAGCTGAGAGTCAGGGGCCTAGGGCGGAGCCTAGGACCCCTTGGAACTGTCAGGCAGGCAAGACGGTGATGGCCGTCTGCAGGAGTCCGGTCAGGGACTGAACTGCGGAACCGTAGGGACCGAGAAGAGGGTGGTGACCCTTCGTACCCGAATCGGGGAGCTAACAAGTCAACCGGAGCACCAGGCAGGGTACTCAGACCCCGTTCTAGCCCAGAAGCAACCGGGCTCAGACAAATCTACTGATTGCGGTCTGGACCTCAGGGGTTCATTCCCACCCAAAGTCCCGATAGACGGCAACAGCCCACCGATTCCGGATAAGAGCCACCGCCAAGGGCCAGAGATCCAAAGGGCTAGCGCCTGCGGGTAAAAGGGCTCCTCCGGTACCCAAAAGCCGGGGAGTGGACTACCGTTGCTGAAGCATAGGAGTCACTGTAGCAAATTTAAAGGTGCAGGAGAAAGGCGACATCACCAACCTCACTGGGGACACACGCAGCCGGCTGCGGGCACCGATCTACACTGAACTTGGTTTACCATTGACTCTGTGTGGTTTAATCGTGAGTACACCAGTGCCATCAGGCACCGCGCCGCATGCGTGCCCCTGCGTCCTGCAACCCCCCCGCTCCTGCCACCTGGCCCCAGGACCAACAAACCCCCTACCCACGGAGGGGTCAACACCTAGCTGCGACCCACCACCGATCCCGGACGAGCCCCCGCACCCTGACCGCAGCGGTGGTGCCTATCACCTCACCACGACCCGTGGGTGGCGTCACGAACTGTTACCGGGCCGTGAAACCGGTCCACCCCAAACCAAACAACCAAACCTACCCCCCCTTTCCAGAGCGACGTGGCCCCCAGTCCGGAGGCGCTTGAGCCACCGACAACCCGAGCTCGGATCCGAGCGGCTCGGCGGAGAGCAGCCGAGCCCCCAGGGCAGTACAGATCCATAGCTTCAACCTACATGAGATGTTCACTCCAGTGCCATTTTCTACTGCTTTTCACAGTGTAGAGCGCTCTGGTGATTTTCTTTTGCTTGTACACTTCATATCAGTCTTTTCTGTCATTATAATGGCAGAAAGACACATAATGTCCCACTCGCCTGCATTTTGTAATTTTGCACCCTTTGGTGCCTTTCATGTGGCACTAAGGGGTGCTTAGCCTTGTATTTAGCGAAAAAAATTAAAAAAATGACGTGGGGTTCCCCCTATTTTTGTAGCCAGCTAGGGTAAAGCAGACGGCTGCAGCCTGCAGACCACAGCTGGCAGCTTCACCTTGGCTGGTAATCCAAAACTGAGGGCACTCCACTCTGTTATTTTAAATTAAATAAATAACTAAAAAAAAAAAAGACGTGGGGGTCCCCCCAAAATTGGATCATCAGCCAAGGTAAAGCGGACAGCTGGGGTCTGATATTCTCAGACTAGGGAGGTCCATGATTATTGGACTCTCCCCAGCCTAAAAATAGCAGGCCGCAGCCGCCCCAGAAGTGGCGCATCTATTAGATGCGCCAATCCTGGTGCTTCGCCCCAGCTCATCCCGTGCCCTGGTGCGGTGGCAAATGGGGTAATATATGGGGTTGATACCAGATGTGTATTGTCACCTGGCATCAAGCCCTGGGGTTCGTGAGGTCAGGCGTCTATCAGATACCCGACATCACCAACCCAGTCAGTAATAAAAAAAAAAAAATAGACGACAAACACATTTTTATTTGAAAAAACACTGCCCAAAACATTCCCTCTTTCACCAATTTATTAGAAAGAAAAACAAATCCAGGTCTGCTGTAATCCAAGGGGTTCCCATGACGATCCATACCATAGTCACTGTCCCATTCAATGAAGAACAGAATGTTCCACATTGGCTGGGAGAGCAATGCAGTGACCTGAGCTAACATCAACAGGTCAGCCCAGGTCACTGCAGGGCATGACAAGTGCTGCTGTCAGGAGCGAGGTACATTACCTGCGGTGACGATCTCCTGCACTGCTGATAGCAGACCTGTCACTGACTTCAATGACCTTCACAGCCAAGTATCGTGGGAGCCTGTGACGTCACCGCTGGTGACAGTCTCTGGTCGGCAGCGAGAGGAGATGTGACAAGCGGCGGCCATGGAGGACAGTGACAGCGCGAAGGTCGGGAGGGCGGGACTTCATCACCGCAGGTAAGCTGAGCGGAGTAATGTGTGCGGAGTGCGAGGTGGGTGGAGCTAAGCGGGGTAATGTGTGCAGAGTGACAGGTGGGTGGAGCCAAGTAGGGTAATGTGTGAAGAGTGCCAGGTGGGCGGAGCTAAGCGGGGTAATGTGTGCATAGTGCCAGGTGGGTGGAGCCAAGCGGGGTAATGTGTGCAGAGTGCCAGGTGGGTGGAGCCAAACGGTGTAATGTGTGCAGAGTGCCAGGTTGGTGAAGCCAAGCGGGGTAATGTGTGCAGAGTGCCAGGTGGGTGGAGACAAACAGTGTAATGTGTGCAGAGTGCCAGGTTGGTGGAGCCAAGCGGGGTAATGTGTGCAGAGTGCCAGGTGGGCGGAGCCAAGCGGGGTAATGTGTGCAAAGTTCCAGGTGGGTGGAGCCAAGCGGGGTAATGTGTGCAGAGTGCCAGGTGGGCAGAGCCAAGCAGGGTAATGTGTGCGGAGTGCAGGTGGGTAGAGCCAAGCGGGGTAATGTGTGCGGAGTGCAGGTGGGTGGAACCAAGCTATGTAATGTGTGCAGAGTCCCAGGTGGGTGGAGCCAAGTGGGGTAATGTGTGCAGAGTGCCAGGTGGGCGGAGCCAAGCAGAACCATGTGTGCGGAGTGCAGGTGGGTGGAGCCAAGCGGGGTAATGTGTGCAGAGTGCCAGGTGGGCGGAGCCAAGTGGGGTAATGTGTGCAGAGTCCCAGGTGGGGGGAGCCAAGCGGGGTAATGTGTGCAGAGTGCCAGGTGGGTGGAGTAAAGCGGGGTAATGTGTGCAGAGTGCCAGGTGGGCGGAGCCAAGTGGGTAATGTGTGCAGAGTGCCAGGTGGGTGGAGCCAAGCAGGGTAATGTGGGCAGAGTGCCAGGTGGGTGGAGCCAAGCAGGGTAATGTGTGCGGAGTGCAAGTGGGTGGAGCCTAGCGGGGCCATGTGTGCGGGCAGCGGAGTGCAAAGTGGGTGGAGCCTAGCGGGGCCATGTGGGGCTGAAGACATCAGTGCCGGGCACTGCATGGCTGGGGACTGGTGAGTGTGAGTGTGTGTGTGTACATGCCGAGTGCAGGAGGGGGCGGAGCCCAGCGGGGAAGTGTCGGCTCCCTGCACATGTAACTAAGATAAATTTTGGGCTACTAAACAAAGCACTTTGCTTGGATACCCGATATTTATCTTGGTTACCAGCTTACCGCAGGCTGCCAGCGATGGCTCCCTGCACACTGTAGCTGTAAAAAGCCCTGCTTTTTGCTGATCGAACCATTCTCAAACGTAACTCGAACTGCCGAACTTTTACCAAAAAGCTCAAGTTCTAGTTCGATCTAGAACACCCCCCAAATCACTCTAACCGCGAACTGGAGAACCACGAACCGCGCTCAACTCTAATCCTGATCTGTCTGTTCCTGTGCCCCCGTGCCCTTGTCTGTGTTCTGTCCCCTGGTCGTCCTTCCTGTCCTCTGTCCCCTCTCCTATTTCTCCACTCGGTTGCTTCCTCCGGTACTGACCTTGACCTGACTTTGACTCTGCTTCTGCTCGTTCCTCCGGTCCTGCTTTTGCCCGTACGGTGTTTGACCCAGCCTGCCTGACTATTCCTCGCATGCCCTGCATCTCTGCTTCTCACCTGTGCTGTGAGGCAGTGTATGAGAACACTGTGTATTTACTTACTGGTTCTCGTTGCTCTGTGTAGTGTCTTCTGCTGCAGAGCTCTGGCTCCCCCTGGTGGCAGCATGACAGAGTAATTCCGCATATGAAATATAGAAATACTTTATTTTTAGAAAAATTTATACAGTAAGTGATAGACATACAAAAACACAATAAAAATGCAGTGTTACAGTGTACAAAACACACAAGGATGTGGAGGGTTAACACACTCTAAATTGGGTTAAATTATACAAATCTGTTATGATCCGGAACCATGGAAGATCACAATAGATCATTGGCAAAAAGGTGACAAGCGCATTGGCAACTAATCTGGCTGCCATCCTCTTACTAAACCATCAACACTAGAAGTAGCTGAGGGGTAAACTAACATCCTATGCACCGCGAACCCAGCCAGAAAACTAAGTATCCTATAGGAAGGAAGGATGAATAACTCTCTGCCTCAGAAATAGTCCGCAAAAGGTATAGCAAACCCCCCACATTCAAAGATATAGGAAAATACAATACACAGATGGATGATAGGATTAGCAAAGGTGAGGCCCCACTAACTAAATAGGAAAGGATAGGAAAGAAGCTGATGGTGATCAGAGAAAAACCCTACAAAAATCCAAATACCTGATAGTACAAAAAGGTCCTCAGATCGCACGATCTGCACTCCGTCCTATATCAGGCGCTCTTGTCAAACCAATGAACATAAAACAGGAACAATTACAAATTCAAGAAGCAACAAACACATGGACTTATAGGAGCAAAAACTCCAAACATAGCTGCAGGGAGTGTTGTGAATGTTAGTTATGTCTTGGCTGCTGGGAGGCTCCCTCTGGTGGCCAGGAAGGGTTTGGACAGAGACCAGGTGTGTTGTGCAGTGGGTGTTTCCTTTCCTAACTCTCTGCTTATTTAAGTCCTGGTCTGATTGCAGGCTGTTGCCGGATGTCAGTTGTTCTTTGTATCTCTAGCCTGCATAATCCTGCTCTACATCACATCCACTCCAGATAAGTTCTTGCTCTTTATTTATTGCCTGGTTCTTTTGCTTATCTGGGTTTGTCATTTGTTGTGGTTGGTTTCAGTTTATTTCCTTCCAGGGATTTCCCCCCTCAGTGGATTGTTGAGGAACTCCCTGCAGTTCTATGTGGAGTATAGCTCCTTTGGGTCCATGTGTTTATGGCTTGTTGAATTTGTTATAATTCTTGTTTTCTGTTCATTGGTATGACAAGGGCACCTGGTATAGGACGGAGTTCAGATCGAGCGATCTGAGGGCCTTTTTGTACTATCAGGAAGTTGGTATTTTGCAGGGTTTTTCTCTGGCTACCATCAGTCCCTTTCCTGTCCTTTCCTATTTTAGTCAGCGGGGGCCTCACCTTTTGCTAATCCTGTCATCTACCTGTTGTGAGGTAGCGCGGTCGGCTGCGCAGCAGAAGACACGGGATCCAGGCATATAGGTTCACAGCACACGGTGTTTAATGTCCAAACAAAAATCCACAGCAATATACATGTCTCTCCAGCAGAGACTCAGGGAGTTGTGATCACTCCCTCACACCCGGCACACCTGCCCCTCGTTCCTGTTTCCATTTAACCCTTCCTTCAGCCTGTAGGGAAACAGCATTAACCCTAGAGTGGATTTACTTTCTATCATGGAGTGAGCACGACCGGGGCGAGACATACCGGCCGTCATAGATAACCCCGGTCACAGTCTCACATACCCCCCCCCTCAGTTCAAGCGTGCGGGGTTGAACTCCCGCCATCAAACACGGGCCGCGGGACAAGGCATCGGCGTTGACCTGCAACCTACCGGCCCGGTGTTCAACCGTAAACCGGAAGTTCTGCAGAGAAAGGAACCACCGGGTAACCCGGGCATTCCGTTCCTTGGCGGACCTCATCCAGACCAGCGGAGAGTGATCAGTCACCAAGCGAAACTGCCGTCCCAGCAGGTAATAGCGTAGGGACTCCAAGGCCCATTTAATCGCCAGGCACTCCTTCTCCACTACGCTATAATTCCGCTCGGGAGGGGTGAGCTTCCTACTCAAGAAGGTGACGGGGTGTTCCTCCCCCTGAACCACCTGAGACAGCACTGCCCCCAGGCCGACCTCAGAGGCGTCAGTCTGTACTATGAACTCCTTCCGGAAATCAGGGTTGACCAGAACGGGTTGTCCGCACAGGACCCCCTTCAGGGCCCGGAAGGAGTCCTCGGCCTGCGGAGTCCAGCGCACCATGACGGACTTCTTGCCTTTGAGAAGGTCCGTCAAGGGGGCTGATAGTCCCGCAAAATCTCTTACAAACCTCCTGTAGTACCCCACGATACCCAGGAAGGCCCTAACCTGCTTTGTGGTCAGGGGTCTAGGCCACTTCTGGATCGCCTCAACCTTGTTAATTTGGGGCTTAATCACTCCTTGGCCTATCACGTAGCCCAAGTAGCGGGCTTCCGTGAGTCCCAACGCACATTTCTTGGGATTGGCTGTCAATCCGGCTGTTCGAAGCGCGTCCACCACCGCTTGTACCTGTTCCAAGTGGGTCTGCCAATCGGGGCTGTAAATAATGATGTCATCAAGGTACGCTGATGCATATGCCTGGTGGGGTTCCAGCACTAAGTCCATCAACCTCTGGAACGTGGCCGGAGCGCCATGTAACCCAAAAGGCAAGACAACATAGTGGAAGAGACCCTCCGGCGTAACAAAAGCGGTTTTCTCCTTGGCGGACTCCGTCAGTGGCACCTGCCAGTACCCCTTGGTCAGGTCGAGCGTGGTAAAATATCGCGCCTGTCCCAGCCTATCAATCAGCTCATCCACCCGGGGCATGGGGTAGAGATTGAACTTGGATATTTCGTTCAATCTCCGGAAGTCATTGCAGAACCTTAAGGAGCCATCGGGTTTTGGTATTAGGACAATGGGACTAGCCCATTCACTCCGGGATTTTTCGATGACCCCCAGGCGTAGCATTGTCTTCACTTCTTCTGATATGGCTTGTCTTCGAGCCTCCGGCACGCGGTATGACTTCAGGCGTACCTTCAGGTGGGGCTCGGTGACAATGTCATGTCGTATCAGACTGGTCCTACCCGGCAACTCGGAGAAGACATCGGGGTTCTGCTGAACCAGCCGTCTGGCCTCTCGCCTCTGTTGCTTGGTGAGGGCTTCTCCGATCCTTACTTCCGGTTCGTCCTCTCCGGAGGTCGCTGAAGCCGGGAGTGAACGACCCGAAGAGGAGGGAGATGGGGGAAACTCAACCATCAGGCTTTCCCGTTCCTGCCACGGTTTTAATAGGTTGACATGGTATATTTGTTCAGGTTTCCGCCTACCGGGCTGCAATACTTTATAGTTGACCACCCCAACTTTTTCCTTTATCTCGTAGGGGCCTTGCCACTGAGCCAGGAATTTACTCTCCGCCGTGGGGATTAATACCAACACCCGATCCCCGGGTTTAAAGGTCCGCACGGTGGCTTGTCTATTATAGCGGCCGCTTTGCGCGGCCTGAGCCTCCTGTAAATGCTCCTTCACAATTGGCATGACCGCGCTTATGCGGTTCTGCATTCCTAAAATGTGTTCAATCACACTTTTATGGGGGGTGGGCTCTTGCTCCCATGTTTCCTTTGCCAGGTCCAACAATCCCCGGGGATGTCGCCCGTATAACAATTCAAAAGGCGAAAACCCCGTGGATGCCTGTGGCACCTCTCGGATGGCAAACATCAAATAGGGAAGCATCATATCCCAGTCCTTCCCATCTTTGGAGATCACCCTTTTTAGCATGGTTTTCAGGGTTTTATTGAATCGTTCTACTAACCCATCCGTCTGAGGATGATACACAGACGTACGCAACTGCTTGATCTGGAGTAGCCGGCATAGTTCTTTGGTCACTTTAGACATGAATGGGGTCCCCTGATCCGTAAGGATCTCCTTGGGCAACCCCACCCGGCAGAACACAGAAAACAACTCCCGAGCTATAAGCTTCGCCGCAGTATGTCTGAGAGGTATCGCCTCTGGATACCGGGTGGCATAGTCAACGATCACTAGGATGTGTTGGTGCCCTCGAGCAGACTTTACGAGGGGCCCCACCAGATCCATCCCTATCCGTTCAAAAGGGACTTCTATAATGGGTAACGGCACCAACGGACTGCGAAAGTGGACCAGTGGTGCGGTAAGCTGACACTCCGGGCAGGTTTCGCAGAACCGTTTTACCTCCCCAAAGACCCCGGGCCAATAGAACCGTTGCAATATTCGCTCCTGCGTTTTCTTGACCCCTAGGTGGCCACTCATCAGATGTTTATGAGCCAAGTCGAGGACCCGCCGGCGATACGGCTGGGGCACCACCAACTGCTCCACCCCCACGCCCCGTATTTCATCTACCCGGTAGAGTAAATCCTGTTTAAGAGCGAAATGGGGGTACCTTACCTGGGCACCGGGCAGCTGGGCCACCCCGTCAATTACTAACACCCTATTCCGGGCATGTATTAACGTAGGGTCCTGGAGTTGGGCTGTCCCAAACGCATCCGGGGATGCCTCCAAGTCCGGGATGGGCTCGACCGTCTCAGCCTCTCCTGCCAATACCTCTAGGGGCGACCTATCGGGTTCACATTCTGTCCCTATCATGGGGACCCCTACGGCAGGTGTCCCGGATTCAGGATTGTAGGGCTTCCTCATAGAACCACTGATTTACCCGCTGAGCCCGTACATAGGTATTCACCCCCAACCGAGCCAGTATTTCGGCTTTCAGGGTCACATAGTCAATGGCGTCCTCGGTACCGAGGTCCAGGTACGCTTTTTGGGGTTCCCCCGTCAGATAGGGCGACAATACCTCAGCCCACTGGGGGGTCGGCAGCTTTTCCCGCTCGGCCACCCGCTCAAACACTGCCAGGAACGCTTCCACATCATCCCCCGGGGTCATCTTTTGCAACGCTTGTCTCACCGCTTTCCGGACGCTGCCGTCGTCACCCGGTCCCGGGGTTGTTGCTGCCGGTCCGGCACGGATTGACTTGGCCAGGAGAACCATCTGTTCTTGGTGCCTTTTTTCCTGCAATTTCAAGGATTGCTGGTGCTGTTGCTGCTGTTGCTCCAACGTCCGGAGCAGGTGGGTATTCACCTGTTGTTGCTGTGCATTAGCCTCTTGTTGTTGTGCATTAGCCTGCTGCTGCTGTGCATTAGCCTGAGCCAAATGCCTTAGTATGTCCTCCATGGCGTCGCTGGGTTTGGGCCGTAGTATAGCTGCTTGAATCCAGGACATGTGCTACCGGATCACCAGAAAAGGAAGTACACCTCACCGGGCTGGCATGCCCGCCGATTCTCCACCATATGTGAGGTAGCGCGGTCGGCTGCGCAGCAGAAGACACGGGATCCAGGCATATAGGTTCACAGCACACGGTGTTTAATGTCCAAACAAAAATCCACAGCAATATACATGTCTCTCCAGCAGAGACTCAGGGAGTTGTGATCACTCCCTCACACCCGGCACACCTGCCCCTCGTTCCTGTTTCCATTTAACCCTTCCTTCAGCCTGTAGGGAAACAGCATTAACCCTAGAGTGGATTTACTTTCTATCATGGAGTGAGCACAACCGGGGCGAGACATACCGGCCGTCATAGATAACCCCGGTCACAGTCTCACACTGTGTATTGTGTTTTTCCTATATCACCGCAGTCTTTGAATGTGGGGGGCTTGCTATTCTTGTCTATTTTCTGAGGCAGAGAGTTATTCATCTTTCCTACCTTTAGGATAGTTAGTTCTCCGGCTGGGTTCACGGTGCACAGGATGTTAGTTCACCCCTCGGCTACTTCTAGTTGTGTTGGTTAGTAAGGGGATGGCGGCCAGATTAGTTGCCAATGCTCTTGTCACCTTTTTGCCAATGATTTGTGGTGATCTTTCATGGTTCCGGATCATAACAAGGGAGCTTCCCAGCTAAGCAACAGAGATGGAAGATTCCTGCTTGAAAATAAACTGACAACAACCACAATAATTGACAACCCAGAAAAGAACAAAACAACTTAAGAAAGAAACAAGCACTTATCTGGGGTAGATGTGGTCTGGAGCAAAATGAAAAGGCTGGTGAAGTAAAGAACAAATGATAACCGACCCAGACAGCCATGAAGCAAAAGCTTAAATAGGCAGAGAGTTAGCAATTGAAACGCCCATTGCTCCAGCACACTTGGTCTCTGTCCAAACCATTCCTGGCCACAAGAGGGAGCCTCACAGAAGCAAAAGTATAACTGATATTCACAACACAAATCCTAGGAGTATAGTGAACAGATAAAGCCAGATTGGCTAATTCTTTAGATTTGGATGTAGATAATAACAGAAGTAACAATCATAGGGCTGTCGAAATTAACAAAATGATGGTCGCGGGGTAAATAAAGTGCAAGGGCTGGCTGTAAATAAATATACAGTTAGGTCCAGAAATATTTGGACAGTGACACAAGTTTTGTTATTTTAGCTGTTTACAAAAACATGTTCAGAAATACAATTATATATATAATATGGGCTGAAAGTGCACACTCCCAGCTGCAATATGAGCGTTTTCACATCCAAATCGGAGAAAGGGTTTAGGAATCATAGCTCTGTAATGCATAGCCTCCTCTTTTTAAAGGGACGAAAAGTAATTGGACAAGGGACTCTAAGGGCTGCAATTAACTCTGAAGGCGTCTCCCTCGTTAACCTGTAATCAATGAAGTAGTTAAAAGGTCTGGGGTTGATTACAGGTGTGTGGTTTTGCATTTGGAAGCTGTTGCTGTGACCAGACAACATGCGGTCTAAGGAACTCTCAATTGAGGTGAAGCAGAACATCCTGAGGCTGAAAAAAAAAAGAAAAAATCCATCAGAGAGATAGCAGACATGCTTGGAGTAGCAAAATCAACAGTCGGGTACATTCTTAGAAAAAAGGAATTGACTGGTGAGCTTGGGAACTCAAAAAGGCCTGGGCGTCCACGGATGACAACAGTGGTGGATGATCGCCGCATACTTTCTTTGGTGAAGAAGAACCCGTTCACAACATCAACTGAAGTCCAGAACACTCTCAGTGAAGTAGGTGTATCTGTCTGTAAGTCAACAGTAAAGAGAAGACTCCATGAAAGTAAATACAAAGGGTTCACATATAGATGCAAACCATTCATCAATTCCAAAAATAGACAGGCCAGAGTTAAATTTGCTGAGAAACACCTCATTAAGCCAGCTCAGTTCTGGAAAAGTATTCTATGGACAGATGAGACCAAGATCAACCTGTACCAGAATGATGGGAAGAAAAAAGTTTGGAGAAGAAAGGGAACGGCACATGATCCAAGGCACGCCACATCCTCTATAAAACATGGTGGAGGCAACGTGATGGCATGGGCATGCATGGCTTTCAATGGCACTGGGTCACTTGTGTTTATTGATGACATAACTAGAGATGAGCGAACCGGTCGCGGTTCGGCTCGAGGTTGGTTCGCCGAACGGACCTCCCGTTCGAGTTCGGTTCGTCGAACGTTCGACGAACCGAACTCGAACTGCATAGGAAACAATGGCAGGCAATCACAAACACAGAAAAACACCTAGAAAACACCCTCAAAGGTGTCCTAAAGGTGACAAACAACTCAAACACATTGGAAAGTGACAAGGACATATACTCATGCGAAAACAAAACAGCTGGACAAGGAAAAAGAGGAGGACACACAGATATAGGCATGGCACGCCCTTCTAAAATCATGTAAAACACCGCAAGGTGACTCCAAGCGGAGTCTCCATTTTTTCCAAAAATTGGGCCACACACACACCCACCCCTTCAGTGGCAGCAGTTGTGCCCCAGTTGTACACTTCACAGCTACATTTGCATCAAGCACATTCAAAAATACGCCATTCTTATCCGTCCCCAGGATGACACCGGGGTAGGTAGCAAAGTCTTTCCTGATCCCAGCTCTGTTCATCTTGGCTTCTTTTAAAAACACATCAAGCAAGGGTTACTCCAAGCGGAGTCTCCCTTTTTTTCCAAAAATTGGGCCACACAGACACCCACCCCATCAGTGGCAGCACTTGGGCCCTAGTTGCAAACAGGATGTTTTGATTTGCATCAAGCACATTCAAAAATATGCCATTCTTATCCGTCCCCAGGATGACACGGGGTAGGTAGCAAAGTCTTTGCTGATCCCAGCTCTGTTCATCTTGGCTTCTTTTAAAAACACATCAAGCAAGGGTTACTCCAAGCGGAGTCTCCCTTTTTTTCCAAAAATTGGGCCACACAGACACCCACCCCATCAGTGGCAGCACTTGGGCCCTAGTTGCAAACAGGATGTTTTGATTTGCATCAAGCACATTCAAAAATACGCCATTCTTATCCGTCCCCAGGATGACACCGGGGTAGGTAGCAAAGTATTTCCTGATCCCAGCTCTGTTCATCTTGGCTTCTTTTAAAAACACATCAAGCAAGGGTTACTCCAAGCGGAGTCTCCCTTTTTTCCAAAAATTGGGCCACACAGACACCCACCCCATCAGTGGCAGCACTTGGGCCCTAGTTGCAAACAGGATGTTTTGATTTGCATCAAGCACATTCAAAAATACGCCATTCTTATCCGTCCCCAGGATGACACCAGGGTAGGTAGCAAAGTCTTTGCTGATCCCAGCTCTGTTCATCTTGGCTTCTTTTAAAAACACATCAAGCAAGGGTTACTCCAAGCGGAGTCTCCCTTTTTTTCCAAAAATTGGGCCACACAGACACCCACCCCATCAGTGGCAGCACTTGGGCCCTAGTTGCAAACAGGATGTTTTGATTTGCATCAAGCACATTCAAAAATACGCCATTCTTATCCGTCCCCAGGATGACACCGGGGTAGGAAGCAAAGTCTTTGCTGATCCCAGCTCTGTTCATCTTGGCTTCTTTTAAAAACACATCAAGCAAGGGTTACTCCAAGCGGAGTCTCCCTTTTTTTCCAAAAATTGGGCCACACAGACACCCACCCCATCAGTGGCAGCACTTGGGCCCTAGTTGCAAACAGGATGTTTTGATTTGCATCAAGCACATTCAAAAATACGCCATTCTTATCCGTCCCCAGGATGACACCGGGGTAGGTAGCAAAGTATTTCCTGATCCCAGCTCTGTTCATCTTGGCTTCTTTTAAAAACACATCAAGCAAGGGTTACTCCAAGCGGAGTCTCCCTTTTTTCCAAAAATTGGGCCACACAGACACCCACCCCATCAGTGGCAGCACTTGGGCCCTAGTTGCAAACAGGATGTTTTGATTTGCATCAAGCACATTCAAAAATACGCCATTCTTATCCGTCCCCAGGATGACACCGGGGTAGGTAGCAAAGTCTTTCCTGATCCCAGCTCTGTTCATCTTGGCTTCTTTTAAAAACACATCAAGCAAGGGTTACTCCAAGCGGAGTCTCCCTTTTTTTCCAAAAATTGGGCCACACAGACACCCACCCCATCAGTGGCAGCACTTGGGCCCTAGTTGCAAACAGGATGTTTTGATTTGCATCAAGCACATTCAAAAATACGCCATTCTTATCCGTCCCCAGGATGACACCGGGGTAGGTAGCAAAGTATTTCCTGATCCCAGCTCTGTTCATCTTGGCTTCTTTTAAAAACACATCAAGCAAGGGTTACTCCAAGCGGAGTCTCCCTTTTTTCCAAAAATTGGGCCACACAGACACCCACCCCATCAGTGGCAGCACTTGGGCCCTAGTTGCAAACAGGATGTTTTGATTTGCATCAAGCACATTCAAAAATACGCCATTCTTATCCGTCCCCAGGATGACACCGGGGTAGGAAGCAAAGTCTTTGCTGATCCCAGCTCTGTTCATCTTGGCTTCTTTTAAAAACACATCAAGCAAGGGTTACTCCAAGCGGAGTCTCCCTTTTTTTCCAAAAATTGGGCCACACAGACACCCACCCCATCAGTGGCAGCACTTGGGCCCTAGTTGCAAACAGGATGTTTTGATTTGCATCAAGCACATTCAAAAATACGCCATTCTTATCCGTCCCCAGGATGACACCGGGGTAGGTAGCAAAGTATTTCCTGATCCCAGCTCTGTTCATCTTGGCTTCTTTTAAAAACACATCAAGCAAGGGTTACTCCAAGCGGAGTCTCCCTTTTTTCCAAAAATTGGGCCACACAGACACCCACCCCATCAGTGGCAGCACTTGGGCCCTAGTTGCAAACAGGATGTTTTGATTTGCATCAAGCACATTCAAAAATACGCCATTCTTATCCGTCCCCAGGATGACACCGGGGTAGGTAGCAAAGTCTTTCCTGATCCCAGCTCTGTTCATCTTGGCTTCTTTTAAAAACACATCAAGCAAGGGTTACTCCAAGCGGAGTCTCCCTTTTTTTCCAAAAATTGGGCCACACAGACACCCACCCCATCAGTGGCAGCACTTGGGCCCTAGTTGCAAACAGGATGTTTTGATTTGCATCAAGCACATTCAAAAATACGCCATTCTTATCCGTCCCCAGGATGACACCGGGGTAGGTAGCAAAGTATTTCCTGATCCCAGCTCTGTTCATCTTGGCTTCTTTTAAAAACACATCAAGCAAGGGTTACTCCAAGCGGAGTCTCCCTTTTTTCCAAAAATTGGGCCACACAGACACCCACCCCATCAGTGGCAGCACTTGGGCCCTAGTTGCAAACAGGATGTTTTGATTTGCATCAAGCACATTCAAAAATACGCCATTCTTATCCGTCCCCAGGATGACACCGGGGTAGGTAGCAAAGTCTTTGCTGATCCCAGCTCTGTTCATCTTGGCTTCTTTTAAAAACACATCAAGCAAGGGTTACTCCAAGCGGAGTCTCCCTTTTTTTCCAAAAATTGGGCCACACAGACACCCACCCCATCAGTGGCAGCACTTGGGCCCTAGTTGCAAACAGGATGTTTTGATTTGCATCAAGCACATTCAAAAATACGCCATTCTTATCCGTCCCCAGGATGACACCGGGGTAGGTAGCAAAGTATTTCCTGATCCCAGCTCTGTTCATCTTGGCTTCTTTTAAAAACACATCAAGCAAGGGTTACTCCAAGCGGAGTCTCCCTTTTTTCCAAAAATTGGGCCACACAGACACCCACCCCATCAGTGGCAGCACTTGGGCCCTAGTTGCAAACAGGATGTTTTGATTTGCATCAAGCACATTCAAAAATACGCCATTCTTATCCGTCCCCAGGATGACACCGGGGTAGGTAGCAAAGTCTTTGCTGATCCCAGCTCTGTTCATCTTGGCTTCTTTTAAAAACACATCAAGCAAGGGTTACTCCAAGCGGAGTCTCCCTTTTTTTCCAAAAATTGGGCCACACAGACACCCACCCCATCAGTGGCAGCACTTGGGCCCTAGTTGCAAACAGGATGTTTTGATTTGCATCAAGCACATTCAAAAATACGCCATTCTTATCCGTCCCCAGGATGACACCGGGGTAGGTAGCAAAGTATTTCCTGATCCCAGCTCTGTTCATCTTGGCTTCTTTTAAAAACACATCAAGCAAGGGTTACTCCAAGCGGAGTCTCCCTTTTTTTCCAAAAATTGGGCCACACAGACACCCACCCCATCAGTGGCAGCACTTGGGCCCTAGTTGCAAACAGGATGTTTTGATTTGCATCAAGCACATTCAAAAATACGCCATTCTTATCCGTCCCCAGGATGACACCGGGGTAGGTAGCAAAGTCTTTGCTGATCTCAGCTCTGTTCATCTTGGCTTCTTTTAAAAACACATCAAGCAAGGGTTACTCCAAGCGGAGTCTCCCTTTTTTCCAAAAATTGGGCCACACAGACACCCACCCCATCAGTGGCAGCACTTGGGCCCTAGTTGCAAACAGGATGTTTTGATTTGCATCAAGCACATTCAAAAATACGCCATTCTTATCCGTCCCCAGGATGACACCGGGGTAGGTAGCAAAGTCTTTCCTGATCCCAGCTCTGTTCATCTTGGCTTCTTTTAAAAACACATCAAGCAAGGGTTACTCCAAGCGGAGTCTCCCTTTTTTTCCAAAAATTGGGCCACACAGACACCCACCCCATCAGTGGCAGCACTTGGGCCCTAGTTGTACACTTCACAGCTACATTTGCATCAATCACATTCAAAAATACCCCATAATTAACCGTCCCCAGGATGACACCGGGGTAGGTAGCAAAGTCTTTGCTGACCCATGACTTGTTCATCTTGGCTTCTTTTAAAAACAATGTAAGCAAGGGTTACTCCAAGCGGAGTCTCCCTTTTTTCCAAAAATTGGGCCACACAGACACCCACCCCATCAGTGGCAGCACTTGGGCCCTAGTTGCAAACAGGATGTTTTGATTTGCATCAAGCACATTCCAAATCCACAAGCATTTACTCTCCCCAGGATGACACAGGGGTAGTAAATTCCTTCTGGATCCATGACTTGTTCATTTTGATGAACGTCAGTCTGTCCACATTGTCACTGGACAGACGCGTGCGCTTATCTGTCAGCACACACCCAGCAGCACTGAATACACGTTCAGAGACAACGCTGGCAGCTGGACACGACAAAATCTCCAAGGCGTAACTGGAGAGCTCTGGCCATTTTTCTATGTTTGAAGCCCAAAAGGAGCAAGGCTCCAGTTGCACAGTCATGGCATCGATGTTCATTTGGAGATACTCCTGTATCATCCTCTCCAGCCGTTGAGTATGTGTCAGACTTGTTGTCTCTGGTGGCCTTGCAAAAGAGGGTCTAAAAAAATTATGAAAAGATTCCATAAAATTGCTGTTACCGGCACCAGATACGGTCCTACTGGTACGGGTAGACTGGTGAAGATGACGAGACCGTCCCATGTTTGTCAAGTTACAACTGGGAGATTCCCTCCCTGCACCTGCACGGTTGTTTGGTGGAAAAGCCGAGCTAAGATCGAGTAACAGCTTCTGCTGATACTCCTGCATACGTGCGTCCCTTTCTATGGCTGGAATTATGTCACAAAATTTGGACTTGTACCGGGGATCTAATAGTGTGGCAATCCAGTAGTCATCATCACTTCTAATTTTGACAATACGACTGTCATGTTGGAGGTAGTGCAACAAAAAGGCACTCATGTGTCTTGCGCAGCCATGCGGACCAAGTCCACGCTGTGTTTGTGGCATAGAGGTGCTACCCGTTCTTTCTTCCTCTGACATCTCCCCCCAACCTCTTTCAACTGAAATTTGACCAAGGTCTCCCTCATCCGCTGAGTCTTCCATGTCCATGGACAGTTCGTCCTCCATTTCTTCATGTTCTCCTGCACCTTGCTCAACATTTCGCCTGCTACTATGCGCCCTTGTCGATCCCTGTTCCCCATGGTCCCATGCCTGCTGCGTTGGTGATGATGAACGTCTGGACCTTGGTGATGTTGTTGTCCCTTGCACATATGAATCCTCCTGTAGTTCCTCCCCTTCATGTTGTCCCACCCCCTGACTCCGAATAGTGTTTAGCGTGTGCTCCAGCATGTAAATGACTGGAATCGTCATGCTGATAATGGCATTGTCAGAGCTAAACATATTCGTCGCCATGTCGAAACTGTGCAGAAGGGTGCATAGGTCCTTGATCTGAGACCACTCCATCAGGGTGATCTGCCCCACCTCTGCATCTCGTTGGCCCAGGCTATACGTCATGACGTATTGCACCAGGGCTCTGCGGTGCTGCCACAGTCGCTGTAACATGTGGAGAGTTGAATTCCAGCGTGTCGCCACATCGCATTTCAGGCGATGAACCGGCAGGCCGAAAGACTTCTGTAGCGATGCAAGTCGCTCAGCTGCGGCGCTTGAACGCCGGAAGTGAGCAGACAGTTTTCGTGCCCTGTTCAGAAGGCCATCTAGGCCGGGATAGTGTGTTAAAAATTGCTGCACGACAAGGTTCAACACGTGAGCCATACAAGGTACGTGTGTCACCTTGCCCAGGCGAAGGGCCGCACCCAGGTTTGCAGCATTGTCGCACACGGCCTTACCAGGCTGCAGGTTGAGTGGAGACAACCATTTATTAAACTCGGACCGCAGAGCTGACCACAACTCCTCAGCTGTGTGACTCTTATTACCAAGACATGTCAAGCTAAAGACCGCCTGATGCCGTTGCGCTCGGCTGCCAGCATAGTAATGAGGCGTGCGTGATTCCTTCTGCGCAGTGAGAACGCTGGTGGCCTGACCAGGCAGGCTTGGGGCGGAGGTGGAGGACCCAGATGAGGTGGAGGATGCAGAAGCTGTGGCGGAACTTGGACAGACAGAGGATTGACACACAAGTCGTGGGGACGGCAAGACTTGTGCAGCAGACCCTTCACCATCTATCACCATAGTTACCCAGTGCCCAGTCAGCGACATGTAACGTCCCTGTCCATGCTTACTGGTCCAAGTATCGGTGGTGAAATGCACCCGTTCACACACAGAGTTTCTCAAGGAAGCGGTGATGTTGTGTGCGACATGCTGGTGTAGCGCGGGCACACCTTTCTTAGAGAAGTAGTGGCGACTAGGCATCTGGTACTGGGGCACAGCGACAGACATAAGGTCTCTAAAATCCTGTGTGTCCACTAGGCGGAAAGGCAGCATTTCGGTAGCCAACAGCTTACAGAGGGATAGAGTCAACCTCTTAGCTTTGTCATGGGTCGGAGGAAGTGGCCTTTTATTTGACCACATCTGAGGGACAGAGATCTGGCTGCTGTGTGTAGACGGTGTTGAGTAGGGTGTCCCTGGAAAAATGCAGGTTTGTGAGGAAAGTGCAGGCGGAGACATGATGTTGCCTTCATCCAACGTTGGTGCTATCGATGTCTGAGAGAGCTGTACACACTCACTTGTTTCCCCTTCCAAACCAACTGACGACCTTACAAGCAAACTGCCTGTTGCGGTTACAGTGGTGGAAGTTTTGCGTGGAAAAACAGGTGTGACAGCTGTCCCCACAGTCCTAGAAGATGAAGAGCGCGCGGATGCACTGGAAGGGGCGGGCGGTGGATGGTTCGCTCCGCTAGCCGGCATTGCAGCACGGTGAGCTTCCCACCGGGACTTATGATATTTATTCATGTGACGATTCATGGAAGAAGTTGTCAAACTGCTGAGGTTTTGACCTCTACTAACAGAATCATGACAAATGTTACATATCACATGAGTTGGGCGATCTTTTTCGATGTGAAAAAAGGCCCAGGCTAGGCAAGGCTTAGAGGCCATGCGACCTGTTGATCCACCCCGAATAATGCTCATAGGCAGAGTGGTGGCTGAGGATGCAGTTGTAGACGTGCTACCAGTGCTCCGACTCTGTCCAGGAAGGCGCAAGGTAACTTCGTCGTCGGTTGCATCCTCCTCCACCGCCTCTGTTGACCTCCTCGAGTGCCTGACTGGGGGTTGACAGTAGGTGGGATCTAGAACGTCATCATCAATTGTTGTGTTCGCACTCCCCTCCCCCTCAGACCGAGCCTCTTCTTGCCCTGACCGAATATTTAAGTTGTCATCCCAATCGGGTATCTGCGTCTCATCTTCATCAGTATGTTCCTCATTGTCTATAACCACAGGTGTTACAGTTTGTGACAAAGGGTCAACATTATGCTCAGAAACTTGGTCCTCACGGCCTGAATCTGAGTCACAAAGGTTCTGGGCATCACTGCAGACCATTTCCTGTTCTGTACTCACTGTAGCTTGGGAGCAGACCTCTGATTCCCAGGCTATAGTGTGACTGAACAGCTCTGCAGACTCAGCCATCTCAGTTCCACCATACTGTGCAGGGCTGATGGAGACTTCAGAGCTGGGAGAAATCAAGTGTGATTGGGATGACAACTCAGAGGAATGGTGTTTTTTGGATGCGGTACTTGAAGTGGCTGAGAGGGCACTTGTTGGACCACTTGAGATCCATTCAAGCATTTTCCTTTTTTGCCCATCATCTACCTTTGTTCCTCTTGTTCGTGTCCGTAAAAAAGGGAGCACATCGGATTGTCCACAATAAGTAGTAGACATCTTACTTTTGCTAGTAGATGGTCTATCTTCAGCAGATGATAATGGAGCTTTGGCACCTTCCCCACTGACAAAACCTTTTTTGCCTTTTCCACCACGCCTCTTCCCCTTTCCACCAGCATCTGTCATTTTGCCACTCATGTTGATTGCGACAAGATTGTGGACTGAAAATGTGGTAGTAAAAATTGAGAGGTGGTGAAGATTGCAGTGGTGGTCTAGCTTTATTAACAGCAGAATAATAAAGAATAAATATCCCTGACAATGTAACTTAGTTATAATTCGTTGGAGTGTGCAACGCAGGCAGATGCGCTCTGCAAATGTCTTGGCACTAGTAGGACTATAGCAAAGTCCAATAGCCACGTATAGGATGCCACTAGGTACACTGAGTGTGTGCTAGTATAATGGCTTAGTTATAATTAGTTGGAGTGTGCAACGCAGGCAGACGTGCTGCAAATGTCTTGGCACTAGTGGGACTATAGCAAAGTCCAATAGCCACGTATAGGATGCCACTAGGTACACTGAGTGTGTGCTAGTATAATGGCTTAGTTATAATTAGTTGGAGTGTGCAACGCAGGCAGACGTGCTGCAAATGTCTTGGCACTAGTGGGACTATAGCAAAGTCCAATAGCCACGTATAGGATGCCACTAGGTACACTGAGTGTGTGCTAGTATAATGGCTTAGTTATAATTAGTTGGAGTGTGCAACGCAGGCAGACGTGCTGCAAATGTCTTGGCACTAGTGGGACTATAGCAAAGTCCAATATCCACGTATAGGATGCCACTAGGTTCACTGAGTGTGTGCTAGTATAATGGCTTAGTTATAATTAGTTGGAGTGTGCAACGCAGGCAGATGCGCTCTGCAAATGTCTTGGCACTAGTAGGACTATAGCAAAGTCCAATAGCCACGTATAGGATGCCACTAAAAAACACTTAGTGTGTGCAAGTATAATGGCTTAGTTATAATTAGTTGGAGTGTGCAACGCAGGCAGATGCGCTCTGCAAATGTCTTGGCACTAGTGGGACTATAGCAAAGTCCAATAGCCACGTATAGGATGCCACTAGGTACACTGAGTGTTTGCTAGTAAAATTGCTTAGTTTAAAAAAGTTGTAGTGTGCAATGCAGGCAGACGTGCTCTGCAAATGTCTTTGCACTAGTGGGACTATAGCAAAGTCCAATAGCCACGTATAGGATGCCACTAGGTACACTGAGTGTTTGCTAGTAAAATTGCTTAGTTTAAAAAACTTGGAGTGTGCAATGCAGGCAGATGTGCTCTGCTAATGTCTTTGCACTAGTGGGACTATAGCAAAGTCCAATAGCCACGTATAGGATGCCACTAGGTACACTGAGTGTGTGCTAGTATAATGGCTTAGTTATAATTAGTTGGAGTGTGCAACGCAGGCAGACGTGCTGCAAATGTCTTGGCACTAGTGGGACTATAGCAAAGTCCAATAGCCACGTATAGGATGCCACTAGGTACACTGAGTGTGTGCTAGTATAATGGCTTAGTTATAATTAGTTGGAGTGTGCAACGCAGGCAGACGTGCTGCAAATGTCTTGGCACTAGTGGGACTATAGCAAAGTCCAATAGCCACGTATAGGATGCCACTAGGTACACTGAGTGTGTGCTAGTATAATGGCTTAGTTATAATTAGTTGGAGTGTGCAACGCAGGCAGACGTGCTGCAAATGTCTTGGCACTAGTGGGACTATAGCAAAGTCCAATAGCCACGTATAGGATGCCACTAGGTACACTGAGTGTGTGCTAGTATAATGGCTTAGTTATAATTAGTTGGAGTGTGCAACGCAGGCAGACGTGCTGCAAATGTCTTGGCACTAGTGGGACTATAGCAAAGTCCAATAGCCACGTATAGGATGCCACTAGGTACACTGAGTGTGTGCTAGTATAATGGCTTAGTTATAATTAGTTGGAGTGTGCAACGCAGGCAGACGTGCTGCAAATGTCTTGGCACTAGTGGGACTATAGCAAAGTCCAATAGCCACGTATAGGATGCCACTAGGTACACTGAGTGTGTGCTAGTATAATGGCTTAGTTATAATTAGTTGGAGTGTGCAACGCAGGCAGACGTGCTGCAAATGTCTTGGCACTAGTGGGACTATAGCAAAGTCCAATAGCCACGTATAGGATGCCACTAGGTACACTGAGTGTGTGCTAGTATAATGGCTTAGTTATAATTAGTTGGAGTGTGCAACGCAGGCAGACGTGCTGCAAATGTCTTGGCACTAGTGGGACTATAGCAAAGTCCAATAGCCACGTATAGGATGCCACTAGGTACACTGAGTGTGTGCTAGTATAATGGCTTAGTTATAATTAGTTGGAGTGTGCAACGCAGGCAGACGTGCTGCAAATGTCTTGGCACTAGTGGGACTATAGCAAAGTCCAATAGCCACGTATAGGATGCCACTAGGTACACTGAGTGTGTGCTAGTATAATGGCTTAGTTATAATTAGTTGGAGTGTGCAACGCAGGCAGACGTGCTGCAAATGTCTTGGCACTAGTGGGACTATAGCAAAGTCCAATAGCCACGTATAGGATGCCACTAGGTACACTGAGTGTGTGCTAGTATAATGGCTTAGTTATAATTAGTTGGAGTGTGCAACGCAGGCAGACGTGCTGCAAATGTCTTGGCACTAGTGGGACTATAGCAAAGTCCAATAGCCACGTATAGGATGCCACTAGGTACACTGAGTGTGTGCTAGTATAATGGCTTAGTTATAATTAGTTGGAGTGTGCAACGCAGGCAGACGTGCTGCAAATGTCTTGGCACTAGTGGGACTATAGCAAAGTCCAATAGCCACGTATAGGATGCCACTAGGTACACTGAGTGTGTGCTAGTATAATGGCTTAGTTATAATTAGTTGGAGTGTGCAACGCAGGCAGACGTGCTGCAAATGTCTTGGCACTAGTGGGACTATAGCAAAGTCCAATAGCCACGTATAGGATGCCACTAGGTACACTGAGTGTGTGCTAGTATAATGGCTTAGTTATAATTAGTTGGAGTGTGCAACGCAGGCAGACGTGCTGCAAATGTCTTGGCACTAGTGGGACTATAGCAAAGTCCAATAGCCACGTTTAGGATGCCACTAGGTACACTGAGTGTGTGCTAGTATAATGGCTTAGTTATAATTAGTTGGAGTGTGCAACGCAGGCAGACGTGCTGCAAATGTCTTGGCACTAGTGGGACTATAGCAAAGTCCAATAGCCACGTATAGGATGCCACTAGGTACACTGAGTGTGTGCTAGTATAATGGCTTAGTTATAATTAGTTGGAGTGTGCAACGCAGGCAGACGTGCTGCAAATGTCTTGGCACTAGTGGGACTATAGCAAAGTCCAATAGCCACGTATAGGATGCCACTAGGTACACTGAATGTTTGCTAGTATAATGGCTTACTTAGAATGAGTTGGAGTGTGCAGAGGACAAGAGGGTACAGTGGCAGGATTGTGGTGCTCTGGGTAGAGGAATGGAAGCCTGCCTTTCTATTCCCTCCTAATGGTGAAATGCAGGGAGGAAATCCCTGACCTGGGCTACACAGACGCTGTTGCTGTTTGCAGGACCTGTCACTTATGGCTCTCTGACCCTGCCGCTTTGAGCCCTTAAAAGGACTGCTAGAATGTGCTCTCCCTAAGCTGTCTAACGCTGTGTATGCAGCGCATACAGCTGTATCGGCTATAGGACTCAGGAGGACGGAGCTGCGACACTGATGTCTGACACCAAAGACGCAGAAGGCAGATAATGGCGTTCGTGAAGAAAATGTCCGGTTTTATAATGCAGGGACATGTGACATGCAGATCCTATCACACATGCCGTTGCTTCTCTGGCTCAAAGTCCACTTAGGTGTGTGTGTGTCTGTGATTGGCTGACATGCTGGCCCGCCCCACAAGACGCGCGCGCTTAGGGAAGGAAGACAAGAAAAAAAAAAAAAAAAATGGCGATCGCCATTATAGAAACAGCAGTGATCTGAAGGCGCTGTTCACGCACACTATACACTGAAATGTGATAATAGTTTGATTCACAGAGTGACTTACACTATTACAGCAGAAACCAAGCTAGGATTTAGCTGTTTTTTGGCTGCTAGAACCGTTCTCGAACGTTTCTAGAACTATCGAGCTTTTGCAAAAAGCTCGAGTTCTAGTTCGATCTAGAACATGCCCCAAAATCACTCGAGCCGCGAACTGGAGAACCACGAACCACGAACCGCGCTCAACTCTAGACATAACAGCAGACAAGAGTAGCCGGATGAATTCTGAAGTGTACCGGGATATACTTTCAGCCCAGATTCAGCCAAATGCCGCAAAGTTGATCGGACGACGCTTCATAGTACAGATGGACAATGACCCCAAGCATACAGCCAAAGCTACCCAGGAGTTCATGAGTGCAAAAAAGTGGAACATTCTGCAATGGCCAAGTCAATCACCAGATCTTAACCCAATTGAGCATGCATTTCACTTGCTCGAATCCAGACTTAAGACGGAAAGACCCACAAACAAGCAAGACCTGAAGGCTGCGGCTGTAAAGGCCTGGCAAAGCATTAAAAAGGAGGAAACCCAGCGTTTGGT